>NC_045705.1:10329272-10562442 GCF_009834535.1 Camelus ferus | reverse complement strand
TAAGCAAGTGATCTGTCCACTTAGCATGAAATACCATCATCCCGTGTCCCATCCCAGAGGGTGCCACGCGTGTGCTGGGCTAAGTAGAGATGACACGTAACAACACAGATTCCTGGTTCCGTCCTAGAGAGAGTCCAGGATGCGACCTGGCAATGTGTTTCATTAACCTTCTTACTACTGTTTTACCCTTACTGAGCATCTCATTAAGCTCTTGAGCATCACTTTTCACACTGCCTACCTTTTGCCGACTCTCTTAGCCTACTTTCTTTTTTCCCCAGTCAACTCCTGCTCATCTTTTAAGCCTCAGCTGACATGCCCCATTATGCACAAATTCTTCCCTAATTCTGCTAGGCAGAGCCAGTCTCTTCTTAGCCTGGGTCCCTAGAGATACATAGTAAAAATACTATGAATAATTTATTTTCTTACATTTACTGTGTTTTCCACTTGAAAGTGAGCTTTTCCAGGACGGAACAGGGCTGCCTCTAGGGCGCGCAGAGAAAATATTTTGTGTGTGCTTTCTGTCAATACAAACAACTTGAATTACAAAATCAGCATGTCAGCATCATTTTCGTGGCCCAGTTCGATAAAATTTCATGAAAGAAATATTATGCTGGCCATCAGGAGTCATCTACTTCCCAGGTCATCGGCCTGGAACACAAGGCTCCCTACGTATGATTCGAGAGCTCCCAGGGCATCTGGTAGACCCTGCTGAATAGCAGCAGGTGAGAGAGCAAAGTGGAATCTAAGGATGGTAATAGGATGAGTGACACTGTCTTCTGTGGATACCCTTAATCCAGCTTTGTGTTATGACTACATCTCTGCCTAAAACTATTTCATAGCTATCTTTAAATATTGTCAGGCACAACACCTTGGAAAAACAAAGTTCCTGATGAAGGAATATATGCGTTTTTAGCTGTTTCAGTGGTAAAGAATATTTTCTATTAGTTTATATATTTCTTGGATTTTAGTTTGTGTAATGTTACATAGAATCTTCTCCCTCTCTGTCTTTAAAAGTGTTTCAGTGTAACCTAGAACTGAGAAGTTAAGGTCATCCTGTAGAAAACAAAGCCTGTGGCCCCACAAGTGACATAAAATATGGATTTAGACCCACTAAATAAGAAATGTTAAAACATTCCAATTAAGAATTCATGATGTAAAATAAGTTTAATAGTATGCATCTCCAGATTTGGTAGTACCTTGCATGATGAGAATAAAATGCACAATATTCCATATCAATTAGAAAACCCCTCAAAACCAAACACAATTATGTTGGTAAAAACAGGATAATGAATACAAGATGTATCTCTGACCACGTCTGAGTATGGATGAAAATGATCTCTCAGGTTCATCTAAAAATGGCAGTATAGCACAATCATTCATTTTAAGGGCTACTAATTAATTAACCTAACATGCATAGATTAAAGGCATTAATAATAAACATAACAAGCATGTTTTTTTTCCCCAAGGAAACAAGTATAGGTTTGGAGAGTTCACAGTGTACTTCACTTTGGCGAGTAACTCTTCCCAGTGAACTTAGACTGGCCCAATAACTTCTAACCTGTGCTTCCTGACTCCTGGGATATGTGCAGCGTTAGAGGCTAATCTATTGGGACTTAGCTGAGCTGTCATCCAAGTCTGGGTTAGGATGCCCTTTGATGTACCTCAGAAACACGCAAAGCTTCACTCTCTTTTAGTGCTTAATGCCCTGTGTTACAATTGCCTGCTTATCCTGTCTCCCACACTGGACTGGGATTTCTTTTAGACCAGGATTCTTTTTTTTTTTCTCTAGCACTTAACAGTACACTACATATGCCCAGAAAATATTCACTGAACAGATAAAAATCATTTGTTTGTAAACTCTACTACTGGTTGCATGGATTTTCTCTGCAACATCCCAGACAATTGGTTGGCCAGCCTATGCTTGTTTAATTCCAGTGACAGGAAATCATAGCTTCTTAAGTTACCTACCCCACTCCTTTTTTTGGACCACTCTAATTGTAATAGTGTTTTCTTGTCATTGCTAATTATGAGTAAGTTTTTCTTCTTCATTGATCTGAAGTCTATTACTTTATGAAGTACAAGCCCTGGTCTTTTTATACTTCTGGGAGATAGGAAGGAAAAATGAATTCTTGAGATGAAAGATAACTTCATAAATCTGAAAGAAGAGTAAAAAACATTGACTTGATTCTTCTTAGTTTGCAGATGAGATTCAGTGAGACTGGGGTAACAGGACCATAATTCCAGAATGTACATACATACCCCAGGCTGCCTGGGGCTTCTCCTTCATCTTGAATTCACATGACTGAGGTCAACTGTTCACCCTCTGAGTCTCTGCAGTATGTTTTCTGTGTTCTGCTCTAAAAGGAGTGCTCTAGTTAAATGTTTGAGGAAATATCTGCTCAAATTTAAACTGGCTTCTTGACTTTAGTACTTCTCAGAAACTTTACATTAATGTGCCCTGTGACTCTTCAAGGAGTGGTTACAGCATTTTTGAGTAATAGAAATTGACAGGCATTCACATTCAAATAACACCCTTTGGAAATTATGCCTCTGTTCTAAACATATTCCGTTTTCTCATGTGTCCTTCTGATGAAGTGATTTGCAGACAGTCCATAACTAATCTTGGCATGTTCAGGACTACATAGGGAACCTTGTATGTAGACACAATAGACATTAGTGAGGCCTCAATAAAATTGCTTGAAAGGCCTCTCCAACCGCAAATTCCACATTAGAGAGCCATCTGGGGTTCTACCGTTTATTTATTCATTTGGTCAAATAAAGATTTTTTTTTTGATTACTTGAAGCCAGAGAGACAGACCTCCTTTTTTTTTTTCCTTTTTCAAATTTATTGAGTTCTAATTGAAGTACTCTAGATGATACATATGCAAAGCATGCTGTTTGATTGGTTTTGACATGTGTATACACCTGTGAAACCATGATCAAAATCAAGATAACAAATATGTCCTTCATTCTCAAAAGTTTCTTTGCACCCCTTTGTAATGCATCCTGCCCTCTGCCCCTCCTAGCTACGAATCTGCTTTCTATCACTGAAGAATGCTTGGAATTTTCTAGAAGGTTGAATAAAAGGAATCCTAGAGCTTGTATTCTCTTGGGGTTTTTTTTTGGGAGTGGTCTGGCTTTTTTCACTCAGTGTAATAATTTTGTGATTCATCTGTGCTGTCACATATCTGTGCAGTATCTATCAACAGTTCATTTTTTAAAAAAAACTACTGATTAATTTTCCGGGTACAGATAATACCATGACTGTTTATCCACTCATCTGTTGATGGAGATTTGAATTGTTTACAGGCCTTGAGTATGACAAATGAAGTGGCTCTGAACTTTGTTGAACAAGTCTTTGTGTGTGGTTATATATTTGTAGTTTTTGGGGGGTAAGTACTTGTGAGTGGAAAGGCTTGGTCATTCTGTAGGCTTTGGTCATGCTGTTCTTTCTAAAGAGTGTTTTTCTAGGCTATTCGTCCTTTAGTGTGAGCTCATGTGGTTATCATGCTCTTCTGTTGCCCCTAGGAAGTGAGGACTCACCTGGGGCAATGGGGAAGGCGATGGGAAAGGGAGTCCCCTATGAAAGACGTGTAGAGAAGCGATGATGTGGACAGGCACATCAGGGAAAGGCAGATTGTGTTAGGCTTCCAATCTGTGTATGAGGAAGAGTGAAGAGGAGAGTGCGCAGTGTTAAGTGTCCAAAGACCAACTCCCTCATTTCTCATGTGGCCCTTTGCAAGTGGAAGCTTGTTTCTACCGCACTGAGCTTTCTAACGCTATTTTCCGACGATGCTAAACAGTCTGTAATCCTAGTGATGCATTTATTGCTTTTATATCCTGCCCAGCTTGTCTGCTTCTGCTAGTGGCTTACAGTCCATGACGGCCCTCCTGTCTCATAGGTGGTTCCTTGGCAGGAAGAGGATTCGGGAGGTGTCTGCACTTTTGGAGACAGAATTGTTTCAGTAGTTTTTCTACATAGATTTAGGAGGAATCTCTCAGCAAGGGCATTGAGAACTTACAGTTGCTTATGTGATTGTAAGAGTAAGTAAAGGTAACTTACAGACGGCATTTTGTTTGGTTGTAATAAGATAATAAGAAATGAGACTTGTAATTTTCATTCTTTCTGATGGAGCACATCACCTGTTCATTGTGGACATGCTCTATGAGCCAATGCTGGATTTGTAGCAATGTGTCATGTCAGGATGAATTTTGAAAATCGACATGTTTGTATATTTTCTTTTTTAAGAAATGAGTGTTATGTTGTATCAGAAGCCCTGATTTCAATGTGTTTTCCACACTAAGGAAACAGATTTGCCAGCCTACTTTAAACATCAGCGCTGTAACTTTTTTTTTCTTGAAATTGACCATTTCTCGTTCTACATTTGAAGTTGTGGTTTTGAGAAAGCTTTAGGTTCTGTTTATTTTTATCTTTAAAATTATTCTAGACAGTGAAGCTCAAAAGAAATGCTTTGAAATTGAAACTGAAGGAGCTACTAGCTCCAAAGGGGTTGGGAGTTGGGAGGCGGAGAGTAAGGAGGTTTTAGTAGAGAAACCAGAACAACAAGGATATCAAGTGTCAGCCCTGTCCCATTGTATTAATTATCGACATTTGGTACCATATGTCCCTGTAGAAGTTTGCATATAGTCACCATCTGAGTGGAATATTTGAAAATAACAAAAATGGACTCTTGGGTTAAAGGTGGAATAGACTCAGCTGTGTCTTAAGTACCTTGAAACTAGTGCTAATTAAAGAGTTTTTCTTGAGAGGGAGCATACAAGGAGATCCACGATTTGAATCGGGCTTCCCACAGAGCGACATAGTGCTTTGAATTTTAAGGTAATAATTTTTTGTACTTCTTTCCCCCAGTGTGACCTAAGTTAACACGTACTTATGTACGTTTTTGTAGTTCCTGGCCTGACAGGCGTCTGCATGGTGTTGGTGCTATTTCTGATGATGACAGCTTCAACATACGCGATACGGTGAGTTTCCGACATTATTTCGCTATTTCTTGGTCAGATTATTTAAATTTCCTTCAGGTTATCTTCATTTTCATATGTAGAAAAAGTCCTGAGTAACCAGAGCACTTAGCCAAGGCAATATTCTCATTAATGGACTGTCCTGTGTAACTAAGAGGGAAGTAGAGGCATTTCTGTATATTTCCTGTTTTTGAAACATCTTTTAGTCACATGTTCTGGGTTGTAAGGAATTGGGTACGGAGATGTTCTGACGACTGGGGAAATCTGAGTTCTTCAGGGTCCTCCTTCTGAAGGATCCTGTGTCTCCGTGAGACACGAGATTGAATTCATCATGGATGCACAGGAATGTATCATTTAAAATATCTTATAACACATTTCCTGATATGAGTTTGTTTTGCTGTGATTTAATGTGGTATATTCTAAACAAAGCTTTGGAAGCCTGGTTAGTTGACATCCGCTAAAGTAACCTTCCCATTCATTCTTCCAGCTAAGAGATTTTGAGCAATTGCATATATATAATTTCACGAGCACATTCACGTGTTCTTTCTGATGGCCCCATTCTAGTTTTCTTAATATTTTAGAGTGTGTTAGATTTCTGGTCAAACATTTTGGTTAAGAAAGCAAAAAGTATATAATGTGTTTAATCTTCAAAAGTCTTCAATCGTCTAATTGCTGAGATGTGAAATTTAATGAACACACACACACACATGCTTGGAAAATATTGCCCAACAACACATTCAAATGAGTCTATCCTGGGACTTCTGAACACATCTGTGCACACGTAAACCCACTAAAACCTCCCACATAAACCCACCATTCAGACGTTAACATCGTAAACTTTCCAGTGTTTATGTTTACAAACTTACTCCTTTTTTCTCTAACTCACTCATTTTTCATCTCCTACCTCCACCAAAATCATTCTTTCTCTCCCTTTCACACTCCTGATCTTTCTCTTCACAAATCTCTGTTTTACCAAAATAGGATAATATTATACATACTATTTTAAATCTGCTTTTTACTTAAATCTGTTAGGAACATTTTTCACGTTCATAAATGTTTCTCTATCATTCTCTTTACTTACAGCACAGCATGTCACCATGTAGTTACACATTCCTTTTCCAGTCCCCTATTATTGGATTATTAGGTTGTTTCCATTTTTTTCAGTATCTCAGTTCTGAAACGAACATCCTAATCCATCTGTCTTTGCATACTTTTTCAATTATATCCTAAGGCAAAATACCTAGATGTGGAATGACTGGGTCAAGTGATAAGAATACTTTTGAGGCTTTTCTTAAGAATTAATAATCATCTTACAGAGAGGTAAATTTCTAACATCAATCATGAAGGTGCGCATTTGATGGGAAGAAGATTTTATTTTGGTTAGGTAAAGCATTCATAAAAAATATTTACTTTTTCAGCTTTAGGAGTTCTTAAAGGAAAAGTAGAGCATCTGACATTTATTTACAAGACTGAAGATATATGCATGTTCTGCATCTAGAAAAATTATTAGTTGAGAGAGAATTCTGAAAAATAGAATAGAATCTGTTCTCAACTGGACCATTACATTAGTGCTCATAAACAATTCAGTGAACTTCTCTCATCTTCAGGGTTTGTGTGTGTGTGTGTGTGTGTGTGTGTGTGTGTGTGTGTGTTTGTTTAAAGGAGATTATAAAGCCAACTCTGCTTTTTCCTCTAAGCTTTATTGTGAGAATCATGGCATTCTTAAATGGATCATGGAGATAACCTTCTTCTACCTTTTTCCTTGCCAGTGAGGAATAAAGTATTATAATGAAAAATTAAGGGAATAAATATGACTAGTGTTTGATCTGCTATTTGAATGTAGTCTAGTAATTCAATGATGGTTCAACATAGGTCAATCTGTAAAAGTAAGTAATACATTTTAATAACAGATGACAGGAATACAAACATATTTTCATCTCAATAAATTTTAAAATGACAGTTATTAAATCTGAATTCTAATTCTGGATTAGAATAATCAGAGGAAACAAAGAATTAATATCCTGAATAGAATGAAAAAGGTAATAAAGCCAGAACTGAGATCATACTAGTGAAACATGAGATACATTTCTAAGAAAATTATGAATATGAAAAAGCCAAAGTGATATTTTTAATTTCACCGTAATTTATATATGGTAAGAAATGAAACATTTAAAATTATTAGAAAGAATAAAACAACAAATTATCATTATTTCCAGACAGACAGATATAATTGTGTAGCCAGAAAATCCAAGAGAATTGTGGAAAAAATTAGTGTTATACCAAATAAAAGAGTTGCAATAGGTAAATGAGTACAAAACAAAGAATAAAAAATTGCTCTTATGTAAGAGCTATTATTAGTTTGAAAATTTAATAAAATACAAAAGCTACCATTCACAATTGCAACAAAGACATAAAATATCTAGCCATAAACTTAAAAAACTAGGTGGAAGCAATATAGAAAAAAACTACAGAACTTCACTGAGAGAAATAAGTGGTTTTGAATAAAGATTGTATACTGCAAAGATGGAATTCTTCCCCAGTGATTTTATAGGTTTGTTGCAATTCCAATCAAAATCCAAGATAGGTTATTTTGTTTGTTTTTTGAAGTTAGCAGAGCAATTCTGAAGTTCACCTGAAAAATCATCTAAGTACATGTTCCAAAGAGGAATAGCAGAGGGGATGTGGCTTATTAAACATTAAAATGATTATGC
This sequence comes from Camelus ferus, assembly GCF_009834535.1. Classification (NCBI taxonomy): domain Eukaryota; kingdom Metazoa; phylum Chordata; class Mammalia; order Artiodactyla; family Camelidae; genus Camelus; species Camelus ferus. The sequence goes on along the minus strand of NC_045705.1, from coordinate 10,554,751 downwards.
TTCAATAACTTAAAACAGAATAGGGGATTACTATGTTGTACACCTGACACTAATATAACTTTGTAAATCAACTATACTTCAAGGAAAAAAGAACAGAATAGGACTGACTTATAAAAATGACCAAGACATTAAACCAAATAATAGTTGTAAGGGACCTGGTTCTATGTAAGAACTTGTAAAATAATGAAGGTGTCTTTACACACTTATGAGGAAAGTAAAACTTAAGTGAGTGAAGTTCTAGATAAATTACAGGGTTAACTATAAAAAATATATATATCATTTTTAAAGATTTAGAAGAAACTTTAAGTGGATATTTATCAGCTCTTATAATGGACAAGGGAAAATATAAGAAATATTTGACTATCTAAAAATATGGAAACTAAAACTTCTGCATGTCAATACACATTATAAAAATTGACACCTAAACATGTTACTGGGAAAATTATTAAACTTACATGGAAGTAGTACATTATTAAAATTTGAATAATTAACACACGACAATTGAGAAATATACTGTAGAAAGGGTAATTATTATAAGCATTTAAGTCACGGAAGAATTATAAGTGAGTAACACACAAATGAAATAATACTCAATTCCACTTTCACAAAATACTGAAGAGTTATAAAGTGGAGTCTGGGTTTGGCGAAACAGACACCCCTACGCCATGGTCGGGTTCGTAATTGATAGAGATGTTTCAGACAGCAATGGGCAATGTGTATCAAAATCTGACGGAATATGTGCCCTTTGATGTAGTAATTCCACTGTCTAGGCATTTAGGTTCAAAAAGAGTCAGATACGTGCAAAAAGCACGTGTTACAAGGATGTTCATGACCTTGTTTATGATAGCAGAAACTATGAATGAGGTAAAGGTGAATCAGTGGGCTATTGCCTAAATCAGGGGTTCTGAAAGATTCTGGAGGTTGTATCAGAATCATCTAAGCTTTTATAAATACCTGCCCTCCAACTCCAAGATTCTCATATATGAATATCCACCCAGACATAGAAATAAAATCACTATTGGTCTTTTCATTGCTTTCAAACATCTTATAGGTTGTGTTTACTAAGCTCTTTCCTTTTCAGACTCTTTGTCCTCCCCCAGGACAACAATACAAGGTGTTATTTAAAGTTATACACTGCCCAGAAAAATAATATAACATGTTAATGAGCATTTATTTAATTTCTCTCCACTTGGGTTTCCTTTGAACTACTCTCAGAATCTGTATTGGGATAGAAACCTTAGTTGTTTTAGAAATCATTTGAAAATTGAAAATATTGATATAAAGGACAGTGGACCATTTCCTGTTCCTTAGCCTTATATCATAATAACTAAAAAAAATTTTTTTTAATTTATTTTTTTAGTGGAGGTACTGGCTACCTTGTGCATGCTAAGCAGGCACTCTACCACTCTGCTCTACCCTCCCCTTCTCAATAATAATAACTTTAAAAAATAAACACTTGGTTTTAATTTTTCATGTATTTTTGTTTGAAATACAAAGAGTCTTCAAAATGACAAAGTGTTACTCATAATTTTGTCAGTTCTCTCTGCAGTCATGTTCATACTTTCGTATTAATAGATAAATCTCAGATGAACTCAGATTTTAACTTTCAGTTGTAACATGTATTTGAAAGGATGCATGATCTTTTTAGTGAGATAGAGTATACAGTGGAACTGAAATCGAGTCCTTTGTTTTTCCAGAGTTTCTAACTATGACATCTTCTGGTACACTCATAATCTCTTCTTTGTCTTCTACATGCTGCTGATGTTACATGTTTCAGGGTAAGTTTTAAAAAAATACTTTTAAAACCACGTGTGCCTAAAAATGGGGCAATAAAAGATAAATTCGTAGAAATTTTTATAGGGAGTGGTAAAACTGTTTGGTTACTTGGAATTGAGGGTTTAGTGTCAAAATAGAAGAAATAGTTCTGTTTTCCATATCGCATGTGTTAAAAGTATAAAAGTATATTAAAACTTAAAGACAAAGTTACTTCTCCTGCCATGATGTAGTTTTTAAAGCCCCCTAGAATTCTATCCTGGTAAATTCTTAAAAGAAAATTAGTAGGAACTGAAGAACTTCAAGAAGATATTTAGTATTTGAATTTTCAGGAATTCCTTGTGTCTTGCTGCTGCAGAGTTTGTAACCATGGAGTTACTAGTTTTTAGTTTCATAAAGGCCTAGGGGCAGTAAATATTTGCAGCAAAAGCCAAAGATTTACAAGGACCAAAGACCAGGATCTGTCAGAAACACCAGAAAATCACAAAGGGGAAAAAAGATAGTATTCCAAGGTGTTACGAAGAATATATCCCAAATACTCTGAAAAGCATGTGGACCCAAACAGTGTACTCAGATGTATGGTGCTTAAAATAATTCACTGGGTTAGAGGAAGGGAATAATATATTTTTGTATAAGCATATGTCTGCATGGTCCCCGGGGAGACTTGTGGTTTTTGTCTTGACACTCACACTAACATGACACCATAGGCCATTGGCATCAGGTTCACGGTTTAGTGGAGAGATACAGGACAGCAGATGTAGATGTCACCAGGATGATGGCAGCTGCTTCTTCAGTGGGAGTCTCTCTGGTTGTTCAGGAACCATTTTCCACCTTCTCTCCCTTACCTCCCGTGCAGTAACTCAGTTTTAAGATGAGGAGACCATATGGACAGACAAGGAGTACCTTGCCTTGGGTAAGGCTCATGCTTCACAGGAACCAGCATTTTGGTAACAGTCCAAATCTCCTCCAGGGATGCCCTCAGCCCCTAGAACACACGGCATCAGGACGTTGAGGTCACTCATCATCCTCCTGGTCCAGATGCATTCCACCAATAATAAATAGTGCTGGCTGGTGACACAGCGGGCACTCCCCATTTATCCTAACCCAAAATGTTTCCAGGGAAACAGCACTGGGGGAAAGATTCAGACCTGCAGTGAATTTCTTCTTCAGTATGTTTTATAAGGTACTTTGTCAGTCCAGTAAGTCATGTACATAAATTATATATTGATTTTAAGGTACATGTTCAAGATGTTTTCCCCCCAATTTTGGAGGCCACTGGTTTATAGAACAGTATTATAACCATCTCTATCTGATGCGCTCCAGCTCAATTTGTTCTGTACCGTGGTTCTAGAATGTGTAATTGTAGAGCATTGGAAACATGGCCACATATTATAATGCCTGCTGCCAGCTGGCCATTCCTGGCACACAGGGAAGAGGGTCATAGTCAATGGCAGTTCTGGATTCTGCTCTTTTCCCTTTGTAGGTAAAACATATTCTTGTGGAGCATCAGGACACTGACAAAGCCCTTAGCAGAGAAAATCTGCTTTATATTCTGTTCTTTAAATGGCTTGTTTGCCTGTCCAGGGCTTTTATCGTAAAATGAACTATGACAGATGTGCTACTGATGATAATAGTAATTTAAAACAGTTACATGATGTGTGCTATATACCAAGCATAAATTCAGAATGATTTAGAAGCTTTATGTTATTCAAGGACTACAGTTTTATAAGGATAAATAATGTTGTTAAACCCCTTTTACAGGTGGGAAAACAAGCGTAGAGAGAAGAGAGTACATAACTTGCTAAAGCTGACTTAACTGTGGGATCCTGGATTCAAATCCTGGGATTCTGAATCAAAAATTCATTTTTTTTTTTTACTGCTAGACTCTATTTTTTTTTTTTCTTTTAGAAAGTTCTGTATTTCTAAGAATTTGGTCTTGAGATTTTTTTTTAACATTTTTTATTGATTTATAATCATTCTACAATGTTGTGTCAAATTCCAGTGTTCAGCACAATTTTTCAGTCACACATGAACATATGAGATTTTTTAAAAAGGTTAATATCTTGATTTATCTGGGATTATTCTCTCTTCCTCTCTCTCTCTAGCTGTAACAGAAGAGGGGAAAATGCAGTGATCTGTTAGCATTATTAGTTATGCATTCTTTTGCCTTTATGATGTATGAAATTAAAACTCTGAAAAAATCTGTTTCTTTGTAATTCAAAAGAGAGTTATTTTTTAAAGGTTCAGGAGTTCAAACAGACTTCTGAAGTTTAGGGAGTATTGAGTTTTTTCTCCATTTTTAGGGAAGTAAAATAAGGTATATTTAAATGTTGATTTTACTTCTGCAGAACAGGTGTCATAAACAGAAAGTAACTTTAATTTATGGAAAGAAATAACCAAAGGCATCTACAGAATGAGTTATCTATTATCAGTTATGCCAAGTGAATTAATAGTTCTCTACATGTTATTGATAAAAATGAAGAAAAGTTATTCTAACACTGAAATGAGTGTTGTACAACAAATACACAATACTGTAAGCATTCTATTAGTGTGCATTTTTCTATGAATTTTAATGTTTCATTAAGGTGTAGTTGACAAATGAAATTGTATATATTTAAAGTGTTCACTGTGATGATATAAATACGTGTTGTGATATGATTACCACAGTCAGGTGAATTAACAAATCCATTTCTTCACATAGCTATCTTTTGTTTTCCGGTGTGAGCGTTTAAAATCTACTCTCCCAGCAAATTTCAAATGTACAATACAGTACAAATAAACAGTACACGAGGATTATTAACTGTAGTCACCAGGCTGTGTATTAGATTCTCAGACCTTATTCATCTTATAACTACAAGTTTGTAACCCTAAGAAGTTTAATTTTGAGGAAAGCTACATAGATTATGCTTCTGGTGTGGAAAAAAATACGACTGACAAATCTTACAGCTTTCTCAGAATAGATCATTTCTCACAATGTTCTTTTTATTGCTGAAGGATCTATCCGTAAGTAAATGTATTGGAGTTATCACTTGTGCCAATGTTGAGGGCTTAAGCCATATCTTTACTTATGAAACACCTTGATAATTTCTTTCTCTAGCTTTTGGTTATGTGAGTAAAGTGCAACTATTCAAACAAGTTTCTTGAATTTACATTGAGATTTTGTTCAACTGTACGCTTTGGGTTTGAACAGAAAATCACTATTTGCTGGGCATTTGCTCCTTTCTCCATCAATGTGCTAAGTACTTTACTAAGGTACAGAAAGACAAGGTAATGTATGATCTTTAGTGTTCCAGCGTTGGTAATTAGTTTGTAACTTAAAACATCAGTTAAAGGAGCCAGAGGCAATTTTATAGTGCCTATTTTCCAAGTGTTTCCAATAAAATAGATGTATTTGATTTTCAAGAATTCTAGTAGTTTAGAGAATTGAAGAATCAATGTGGACTAGAAATTTTAGATAATTTTTGACTTCAGTGATGAATCAATTAGAAATTAGACTGGTTTCCTTAGGTAAGCAGACTTTTGTAGTAAGAAGGAGCAATTGCTTTGTATGATTTTCTAAGGTCAATTTTATTTTCATAGAATATCTAATTTTGAAAGAAGCTTAACTGATAATCTTGACCAAAACTCCTTGAGTCTCCCTACAATATGTCTAAGTAAAGAACTAATTCTGAAAAGCACATTCTGTCCTCAGGAAGCTCTGGTTTTCATGAAGTTATTTCTCTTTTCAAACAGAATCTGTTTTACTTTCATTTCTATCCAGTGATTTAAAAGTCTGTGACTCTGGAGGCCATGGATATTGAGTTCCTCTTCTTCTCGAAAAATCCCTGCACGATGATATTTCAAGTCTCATCATGACTCTGAATTTTCTCCCTTGAATAAATTAATAGTTCATATTCATTGAGTTTTTATCGTACTAATGGTTAATCTCACTAAATCCTCCCAACAACTCTGGTAAAATATGCGGTTTAATATTATTTTATTATTCCCATTGTCCAGGATAGAGGATGGGGCAGTGAGAGGTGAAGTAAATAACTTGCTGAAAGTCATGGCTAGTAAATAGAAGAGCTTAAGTTCGAGCCCAGGTGTCAGGTTCCAGAGCCCACATTCCTAACCACTGAATGAAGCTGGCTGCTGTTTGGAGTGGCTTCCCTGTATCCCTTTTAAAGCCAGAAACCAAAACAAATGCAATTCTCTTGGGGTATGTGAGCTTTATTGGCAAAGCAGAAGTCTTACTTTCTTTGCTCAAAATATTACATTTAATACTATTTAGGATCCAGCTGTCTTGTTCCGTGATTATGCACGCCTTTAGCTTAACCTAGTTTTCATTCCTATTACCTATGTTTTAGATTTTTTTCATTAGTATTTATAAACAATTCTATTGCATAACACCTTAAAGAAATCACATTTCATATACACTAAAGTCAGATTTTTTTTTTGGTGTTCATTTGGATCTTTAAAATACATTAACTTTCCTTCCTAGGAGGTCAACATAGCATGGCAGTTAAGAGCTACATCACTTAATAGCTGTGTGACCTTGACAAATAATTTGTCTTTTTGTTTGTCTATTATATGGGATTAATAATAAAATGCATGTATTATAGGATTGTCAGATTTAAATATTTGCATGCACCAATGTAGTCAGAATATAGATATACTTAATAAATGTTAGCAAGAAAAAATTGTGCTTATACTAATACTAATAGCCATGTAAGAAAGAAACTCCACATTTAATTGTTCTTGAAGAATCCTTTTTTTTTTTTTTTTGATGAAGACAGCATTTTTGAAGAGCCCAGATTTTTCTATCAGCAACGTAATTTGATGAACTTACAATGAAAACTGCTTATCAGGTCAACAATTTTTATGTTAGGTCTCTAAAATTCGATTGATTTTAACAATAAAGGTTTATCTTGGGACTTGCAAGACAAGTCTTCTCCTGAGGATATTTTTTTTTCTGATTTTTAATATACCTTTCTAGGAGGTTGCTATTTGTATGCTGTATTAAAGATATTTCAATTCAGAAGACATTCAGAAAAAATTTTTTAAAGCCGAAACTGTTTCCTTTTCCCAGACATGAATGTAACTGGACATTTCTTTCCTCATTTTCATTTGAAAAACTCATCAGGAGGAGATATATACCACCATTTTCACTTACTGATAAAAGGGATATTGGAGGGAAAAGCAATTATGAACGTCACAGAACCTCCGCCAAGAGCCTAACCCTACTGCTTTGAAAAGCATGTGGAGGGAATGCGTTTTAAATGAGATTTGGCACCTAGCCTCTCAATCTGAAGATAGTCAACACTCCCACTGGCTCTAGCTCGGAGTGTTGCATGGTTAGTAATTGTATTTTGTGTTTTATTTATGTAAGAGAGGAAATATAACGTGAGAATTCTGGAAAAGGGAGAGGGAAGGTCCTCCTCAAATGTGTGGACGACAGTGACAGCCAAGTAATAGTAAATGACTGAGCCAGCTCTGCTGAACTTCTCAGACTATTTTATTACAGTGATCCCTGGATTTCTCTTTTAAACAGAGCTCTCTGCCTTTAGGGCCTGCTTGCTGGCAAGAGTTCGTTGTAGAGCATGATTTGTTTTCTGCTTGAATTATTTTTTTTTAAGAGAATTTAAAAGGAATGATTTCCTATTGCATGTTTCTAAAAACATTTGTTCATTAAACCCCGGGGAACACAGTGGACAGCCTTTGTCAACAATGACAAAGAACCAAAGGCATTGTCGGCTTCATAGGATTTGAAACTCAAGAAGTTAACCCTGGTTAGACAAATACTTATGAGCTTAGGCTTGTTGTCCTGGTTTATCTTCCTCCTACTATGACCTTAGGAGGAGGAAATGAAGAATGTGCTATTGGTGGGTGGAGGTATTTATGCAGTACAGTTAAGTGTTAGGGTTGCTGATCCCCAAGAATCTTCTCTTCTAGAAGCCTCTTACCCCAAGGGCTCCTTTTGCCTGATGTGGAAGGAGGAGAGCGTGTGGGATTTTCCTTCTGGGGAGAGGCATCTGCTCTTACTAGCATGTCAAATGGGAACTTGGTGAAGCCAAGGGAAAGGAGGTCCTGGAAGCTCTATGTTGAGCCAAAGCTATTCTAGCACTGAGGAGGACAGATTCATTTCCCTACACTTCCTTTAGTTCCCTTTCCTTGTCTCTTTTTCTTTCCAAGTCTATTTATTTATTTATTTGTTTGTTTGTTTGTTTGTTTGAAGTCTAGTCAGTTTACAATTCTGTGTCAATTTCTGGTGTACAGCATAATATTTCAGTCATACATATACATACATATATTCATGTTCATATTCTTTTTCATTATAGGTTACTACAAGATATTGAATATAGTTCCCTGTGCTCTACAGAAGAAACTTGTTATTTATCTATTATGTATATAGTAGGTGGTATCTGCAAATCTCGAACTCCCAGTTTATCCCTACCCATCCGCTTCCCCACCCAGCCCAGTAACCATGTTTGTTTTCTATGTCTGTGAGTCTGTTTCTGTTTTGTAAGTAAGTTCACTTGTGTCTGTATTTATTTATTTATTTATTTATTTATTTATTTATTTATTTATTTATTTATTTATGCTAGATTCTGAGTTTTTTTTAAGAGAATACCAGACTGTGACGTAACTACTGTTATTATCCTCATTTTACAGATCAGAAAATAAGGCACAGAAGGTTGAATTAAATGACTGTTCAAAGCCACCCAGCGAGTACCTGATAGGGCTGGGGGCTGGACCCGTAGTCCGACCCCAGAATCTATGCATTTTATTCCAAACCTTTACTTAAATTATCGAATTGTTTATTCATGGTTTGGAGGATACTCAGGCTTGTGAATAAAATACATTCAGGTGATATGAAGATCTAGGCTATCTTCCCAATTTACCCATATAAGTTTGTGTGTGTGTGTGTGTGGATATGCTTGCATGTTTTGAGTAAGAAATTCAGTTTTGTTACAAATTACGTAGATTCCAAGGTTCTGAAGGTGAAATTTAGTCTTCTCAGAAGACAGAGCAGGATGAAAATACTTTCTTTTTTTGTGCTACTTTATACATGTTTCTTAAAATGTACAACATTGTTATAGAACATAAGTAGAATAACAATAATACAGTTGTATTTATGTGGTACTTTAGTCTCCAAAATTCTTCCACATAAGTTGAAAACAACAATGAAAAATCTAGGTTCTAGACTAGAGCCAATAAAAATACAGTGGAAGAGATTCTTTAATCAGCATTCTTATTGCCGCAGTACGTCTTTGTAGCTGCTCATTCAGTGAATGGGTTGCGCACGTCTTTTAGTCAGTTACCAAGCTCGGAGTGGTTCCTACCACTGCTAACAACACAAATTAAACAGAAGAATGGGAATTGCATAGGGGGAGAAAAAAACAACCTACAAATGTTCGGGGGGAGAGAAATTCACATGAACACCGTATATCCAAAAGTACAGAAAATTATACACTATATAAAACCTTAGGTAAAAGGGAGAAAGTCAGGTTATAGCTGAAGGTTGTAGTTGGACTAATAAAAAATTCCAGTGTTCTCTGCGGCCTTGTTCCAATATGAAAGAGAAAAGAAAATATAGCAGGGCGATGTATCTTAGGTAAACGTTAGTGTTTTCGAGGTTAGGAATGTTTCTTACTCATCTTTGCCAGCGGAATCCCTTTCGGAAGTCATCACTCACTCTTTGCTGGATTAACTGGAATTACATTAATTGGCTTTTAGCTAGGAATGTGTTGTCCTTCTAGGCCCTTCCAATTTCCCTCAGTTATCAAAGTATTGCAGACAGCAATAAAAAGATAATCTGTGTGTTTGTTTCAGTGTAACTTGGATTCCCATTTTGGGCCTGTCACGTATATTTAGTGTTGTCTAGATAATAAGTTATTATGGCAACTGGTACATCCATTCCTGTGCCAGAGGAATTAGCTTGTAAGTCTTGACTAGTTTGGTTATATTGTAGACTGGCATGTTTTTGTTGGAGATTTTTGTGTACTTCTTTGGCTAAAATTTCTTTGGATCATGGAAGGAAAATTTTCATCTCTTTTCACTTGCTTTCTTTCACTTACTGATTCTTGAATTTTTCACCTAAAATAGATAGGGTGAATAAAATTCCTGTGAAATTAAGCCTTTGTTATGTGGAATCCAAAATTCCCTCACGTAATATTTACATTATTTTCCATGTGTTAATAAATATAATGTTGTCTACAATGATGATCTTTTAAGGCAAGTATGTGTTTTTTTCCCGTTTCTAATTTCCCACTCATAGGATTAATTTTCATTTTTATGTAAAAAGTGATTTCTGTGTAACAATTATGGACTAAAGTCTTATGATTTGTTTACTTTTGCTAACGTTTCATGCTAAAGTCCAGGTGTGAGGGTGGAAATTGAGATCATGTGGTGTTTTTTCCCATAAGGATGTCGTATGTACAGAGAGGTATGGGGTATACAGCACATTTTCATGTACATGAGGTAATCTATGCTATAAGCTACTAGTGAATTTTTCATCTTTTAAACTGTGAGTTTACTTTTTCTCCCACCTTGAGGATAGAAATAGTGGGCTTCAGACCAAATACTTGTTCACATAATTTTAACCTCAACTTTTCTCCTGGGACCTTATTTACCATAACAAGTGGTTCTGGCTAGAGGTACAGGGTGAGAGAGTTGGAGACGAAGGAGAAGGAACAAGGGCGACGTTTACTTTAAGAAATATTTTCAGTACATCAGTGTTTTTCTGAAATATGAAATCATCTTTTATCCCCCACTGCCCTTTTAGTAAAGCCTAATTGCAGAGGCGATAGTAACAAATACTGGAAAGGATATTTTTTCCTTTCCCAGAGATCAAAGCCCTGTCCTCTATATACCTGTGCAGTAGAGAGTAATGGACATTATCACTCTCTTTCAGTTGAGGAAACTTCTTTAAATGGTCTGTTTTACTCACACACTTAGGGAAGGTTCAGCTCTTGATCCTATGTCCCTAGACTCCAAGGTTTAGTTTTGCCATCTGCGCTGTGTCTGTGGCTGGCTACATAATTGCAGGGCTCACTGCAAGATGAAAATGTGGGGCCCCTTGATGAAAAATTATTAAGCATTTCAAGATGGTGATGACAGAGCGTTGAACCAATTACAAGGCCATTCTAAGAGCGGGGTTCCGTGAGACTGCACAGACCATGCATTGATGATGTTGGCTCTATCTGTGTTGCCCAGTCTTCTTGGGCAACACCACCGGCAAGAGCTAGACACAGTAGTGCCCTGGTCAAGCTGCAGGATGCAAGTACACTCAGGTTATCAATAGCAAGAGCCCAGGAAAGAATCAGGCAAGAATCTGCCTAGTCCAAAGTGAGGGTGAGACTAAAACTTTGGTTGAGCATCCAGATGCTGCGGGTTTCCTGAGGTGCGCCAGATCCTTAGCTTAGGAAAGCTCTCTGTCTCTAGATGCTGCTAGCATGTAGGCTTGACTCTCTTGATACGTAACTACTTAGATTAGAACTGGCTCAGGGTCAGCGCAGAGCTGAGATCTCAGGTTGGACTTAGCCATACTTAAGGGTGAAGAGAGAGGCTGTAAGTTGCAGACTGATTTAATGCTATTCCCTGCAAAGGTGAATGTACACGCATGGTTAATTTTGCTAAATGTCATTTGCTAAAGCCTAGACATCTTTATTGAAGTTAGAATGAATTCAAGCTACTGTGTTTGTTAAAACCAACTAACTCAATCATGTGTTTCAGCAACAATCACAAGAAAACATTGTTTGCATACTTCCAGGCATTCACAAATCCATTCGATGAATATTGAAAATTTGCTACAGATTACAGGCCCTGTTCTAGACACCAGAAAAACAGTAGAGGCACAAGACAAATCCTTGACCTTAACTAGTGTACATTCTAGAGGATGCCACAGAATCCAGTGAATTCCAATGGGTTTTGCAATATTGAATTTGAATGAATTTTCTTAAGCTCTTGTTTCATACTTGAAGCAAAGTAAAAAGGGCTGTCAGAAACAAGTTGTTATATTTTTTCTGCAAAGAAAAGAAACTTTTTGTATGTTATAGACTATTAGGTAAAAAGTAGGTTCCTCGTGGGACAAGGATTATTTTTTTCCACTTTAAGAATGGATTAAAGTCACAAACATAAAGATCTCATAAGTGACACTGAATTTGTTAGAAATATGTAACATGCAATTAAAGTAGAGATGATTCTGTGATTCTCCTTATGGCAGGCCTGGTGTTTTTGTGATGGTTAACTTTTGCCGTAAAATGTTTTTTTAATTTCTATGTCTTAACCTGATATGGTTTATTCTGTGTACTGTATTGTTTTCTATGACTTTGTCATAGCCAGGCATTCAAAAAATAATAGTATAAATATCATGCCTCTTGAGAAAAAAAAGAAAAAAAGAAAGAAATCTATTTTTTGAAATACTGTTGAGTGTGAGAGCACATCTTAAAATCCTGCTGAGTGCATTGTGCATTGCATTAAAATCCCAACCATGCATTGTGATACACCATAAAATGCTTGACTTCTCATGATTGAGGAACACTAGACATTCCAGAGATACTTCAAAATCTCTCTTTTGGAATATAATACAACATAACTAAAAAAAAAAAATTAGTAGTAAGTGTTCCTATCCCACACAGTCTGTATGCCTCCTTCCCCCACCCCTGACACCATCACTGTCTTAACTTGGCAAGACTCTCTGCTTTCCACTCACTAACATCTTTTTCCCTTTTTTTCCCTGCTTTCAAATTACTTTTCATTTAATTGTAAAAGATACAACAATAAATACAAGAATATTCCCTTTGTTTTAACTTTAGGATGCACTTGCTATATTCAAACCAATATTGTAGTTATTATTTGCTTTTAAAATCAGTTCACTAGAAATGCATTGATGATTTACTACGTGCAAGAAACCTGCTGGGGGAGCTGGTGAGACTTGGCAGGGAGTGTGGTCATAAGGGGGATATATGAATGCAGAAGATACTATCCCTTCTACTAATTGGGGAATAAAGGGCGTGCCTTTGTTCATCCTGCTCCCTCGTGTCGGGATGGCATTCTCCTCTTCTCTAACCATTGGGGTCTCCACATCCTTCAGTTGCTTCCCCCAGGAAGCCCTTTCCGGAATGTCATAATCAGAGTTTATCATTGCTGTATACTCTCTCACTGTATGTCTATGTAGCATTGCCCATTTTGCTTTTTTTTGTTGTTCTTGTTGCTTTCATGTCTAATTATGCCCATTGGAGCTGTGCTATGGCTGTGCAATTTAGACTGATTGAAATTAAATAACATGAAAAGTTCCGGGTTTTGCCTGTACTCCATTTCAGTTGCTCAGTAGCCACACGTGGCCCATGGCTGTGTACCAAAGACTGCCTTGATCATCGGTCTCCTAACTTTCGTATATTGGGACTATTTAGTATCATTATTCTTATTATGGTTTTTGTTGTTTTAAAGTATTCTTTGTCAAATCATTGGTAAAATCATTATAGCTGTGATGTACTTAGATACGCTTTTATAATGCACTAAAATTAATTATTTGGGAGTGTGAAGGGCAACTTAAAAACACACTAACACACTCTTAGCCAATCAGGAAAACTAATTTTGGAAACCAAAATTTTACTATCTTCAAAATTGAAATAAAACACACTAAGACATTTTCAGTGCATTTCAAAATCTTGCTCTTTTCTTCAAGATTTGCTTATGCAAAAAGAAAAAAAAAAAGGTTCTGTATAATCTGTCATTGATTGCACTGTCCCTGTGAGGTAGATCTTAAGTCCTCATGATAAGAAATACAGAACACAGAAAGTTGGATGGCTTGTCTTAAATCTCACAAAATATGAAACAATCAGAATGGGATTTTTAGAGTTTTAAGAGCTCCTTCCTGATTCATTACTTTGAGCCTTTTATGTGGTCCTGTTAATGGCGAAATGGAAGAGTACACAGGGTTAGGGTCTGATTGCTGTGTGTTGTTTTCAGAGCAGAGGAGACGCAGGCTTCCAGTTGCTGCTGTTATGTTTGTCTAACGCTTCTCTGTACATCTGCAAGGCCTGTTGTATCCAGTCTTAGCCAAATCAGATATGACCCGTGTACTTTCTCATTTGTGTTTGAAGATGTATCGAAAGTACTCATCATTATAGGGTTTATTGAAGTGAAAACTTGTGTGTGATTGAATGCCTAATAGACTTGAAGTAAAGGCTGTCAAATTCAAGAATACTTGGAAAGATGGCACGTATCTTCCTACCCTGTATTTGTGGCATTTTAAGGGAGGGGCACTAAATGTGTGTTAGTCTCATAGTAAAGAATTTATTTAAAATGTTAAGATTCTCAGTTGTTCGTAAGTAAGGTATATGAGAAGTACCTTTTGGATGAAGGCTATGTAAAGTTAACAAGAAAAAAAGGTTACTTTCTCATACTGTTTCTGCCTGATTTCAATCTCCTTTTTGCTTCTTTATTTTTATTTATTTCCCTCATTTAATTTTAGAGGGCTGCTGAAGTATCAAACTAATTTAGATACCCACCCTCCTGGCTGCATCAATCGGAATGGAACCCACTACCAGGATATTCACTTACCAGAGGATCGCGCAGAACGTTTTCGTGAAACTTTCCCCGAAGGAATTTCAAAACCAGATGAGCTTACCCAGAACACATTTGTGAAGATTTGTATGGAAGAGCCCAGGTTCCAAGCTAATTTTCCACAGGTCAGATTAATTCTGAGTCTTTGATGGTCTCTGCAAAGTCCGTGTTCCCATAATAATTGCATGTAAACATGCTTTTGAAGGTATATAAAGCAGTTATTCTTGCAGAAGAGAACATTTTAGGATGTTTCAATAGCAAGTTAATACCTATTGTTCCATTGTAAGCAGCTAACAGTTCAAGAAGAAAGACCTATGCTATTATAGAATATAGAAAGTTCCTGCTTAACTGACCATTTGATCTTTGCACACTGTGGCACTGGCATTTGCCACAAGAAATGTGACAAAGATATTTTCTCCACGCATTGAGAAAAATAGGCTGAATAGTAAAAACAATAGCGAAAGAATTAGTACTAGTACTAAAAATTATTGTACAACATTATATTATTGTAAATACCAAGTTTTAAAACCAATTTATTGACTGCTTACTGTATGCATAATTTCTTTTAATACTCACAGTAACTCCTTGAAGTAATTACTATCATCCTCAATTTTCTGAAGAGGAATTTGTGGCCTAAATACTCAAAATACCTTGACCAAACTTTACAAACACGTGGCAGCAATAGAGTGCAAAACCAGGTCTTTGACTCAAACACTTGGTTTTACAAAACTTCTTCCCCAAATCCCCAGCTAGTAGTTTGATAGCATCTTAATCTTGCCTTATGGCTACGAGCTGCCCACAAGGAGACTGCACTCTGTACTCCTGGTCGGTACCAAGTGGAAGTCAGGAAATAGTGATGCTGAGTGTCTGTTTTAAGAAGAAAGAGGAGTCAAAAGGCAGAGTGATTTGTAGATGACTTTGGAATGAGTGTGTTAGTCTTGTGTTTCTGATTAATAATAATCCTTTAGGTTGCTATGAAACGTTACAAATTTCAGAACTTTTCTGGGCGTCACACAACGCTATACGTTAGGGGAGGGGCAGGTATCCTGACTCCCGTTTTGCTCGTGGGCTACCTGACGCTCAGAGGGTACGTGACTGTCCCACAGTTGCAGAGTTTGACCTGTGTTACTTACTCTTCACACAGTTTCTAACTAAATGTGAGGAAGAGGTATGATCTGTCTGCATGGAAGGGGGAAGATCTGGAATAACAATGTATCTAAGGTTTAAAAAAGTGACCATGAAGATAAGTTGGCAGCGGGGAGGGAAATAGCTCAGTGGTAGAGAGCATGTTTAGCGTGCACAAGGTCCTGGGTTTAATTCCTCAGGACCTCCGTTAGAAATAAGTAAGTTTGGGTTGGAGGTCTCAACTGTTGAGGGAGAGAAAGTGTGCCATTGCAGGAGGAATGCTGGCCACCCAGGCTCTGCTGTTATCCTGGGATCGGGGCTGTCCCTCCAGCACACATGTGAAATCGTCACAGTTTCCAAATTCTATCTAATTACCTTCTGTTTGTATTATAGTATGTAAAAATAAACTGTGAACAACACACTTAGTATACCTATGTTTAAAATATGTGCAGAGACATATCCTGCATTGGGTATATGTTTTATACATGGACATTATGCATATAAATTATGCATATTAAAAATATCTAGAGTTTTCTTTTTTAACAAACATTGGACTGGCATATTTTTTTCTAAAATCATCTTCAGATTTATTTGAGCTTTTAACTTCCCTTTCTTCTCTCTAGAGAAAGATATTGCATATATACATTATATATTTGTTGTGTGCAAGGAGGATGTATGGAACAATGCATGCTCACCTGTCAATGGTAGTTATACCCTGGGCAATGGCTTGAGGGTAGGATCTTGACATTACTTTCCCTTTTATTTTATTCTTTACTCTTTGAATAAGTTGCAGTGAGCATCTGTTGTTTTTCACTCACTTTTCTTTACACTTTATTATTCAAAATACAGATTAAAATATTATTATTCTATTATTACTGGAATGCATCAAATAAGCAATTGGCCAGGACAAAAAGCTTTCTATAAGTATTTCCTAAAGTGTATTTCAAAAATTCTCCATTAGACTTGGCTTTGGATTTCTGGACCTTTGTGCCTGTATTGTGCTGAAAGACTTTATAGGTGTATCCGGAGCAATAAACCAGTCACCATCATCTCGGTCATAAGTCATCCCTCAGATGTCATGGAGATTCGAATGGTCAAGGAAAATTTTAAAGCAAGACCTGGCCAGGTGAGTCAGTGTCCAGCAACTTTTAAAATATCCTTTATCTTTATATATATTTTTTGAAAATTAGCATCATTGAAATATTTGAACTTTATTTTGGGTCATTTAAAATTTTTTTGTTGCTTTTTAGTATATTATTCTACATTGTCCCAGCGTGTCTGCATTAGAGAACCATCCGTTTACCCTCACAATGGTAAGAAACTTGTTTCTTGATTTTTTTTAATTTTTAGAATGAAATGTGTTTTTTTCTCTTAGTGTCTGTGTACTCCACCTCATTCTAGTAATTATTCAAGGCTGTTGCAATACACTTAATGTTTAAGTGAGCCATCTTTTTACAAAGAAATAATGATCTTTGCAGAAACTTTGTAACTATTTATTGTTTTTCTACAACTTTAAACTTCAGGTTTTAGTATATTTAATTTATTAAACCTTGTTGATTCAAAATGCAGAAAATTTACTGGATATTTGCACTCTTCCTTTTATGAAGTATGTACCAAAATATAATATGTGCTTGATTTCTTTAAAGAGATTACATTTCAGGAAAAAGAGAGTACTCTGAGTTGAGGTGAAACCTAAGAACATGTTTAGAAAAGAAAAAGCCCAGTGTAATTGGCACCCAGGCTGTGTAGGAAGAAGGAAAAGAAAACTAAAGTCAGAAAAATAAAATGAAACAAATAATGGGGGAAAAATCCAGCTAAGTAATGGCATCATCAAATATTTCGGCTCATTGATTCACATTATTTTTTGCCTTATACAAACGGTATGAGTGCATTATAAGGAAGTAAGCAACTCAAAAGTATGTAAGATCACATTGGAAGTTTCCCTCATTTTCCCCACTCCCCAGTCCTTTTCTCAAGTTTGACATATATTCTAAACATTTTCCTATGTATTTTGGCATATATAGGCATTTGGCCTTTGTTTGCTGGATCATTTATTTTATAATTTTCTCTTTTCACTCTGAACAATACGCCATAGCCAACTTTCCATGTTACTGTGTTTGTACAGCCTCATTCTTTCTAATGACTCCATAATATGTCACAGTAGGAAAAAACTGTAATTTATTTAATAGTCCCCACGGATGATGGGGGTTAAGATTTTATTCAATTTCTAACAAGGGTAACTGAGATGGGGACCAAATGTTTAAATATATGCTTATGATATGCAAATAAAGTTGAACAAGTTACTGGGAGGGGCAGAAAAATAACTGAGAATAGTGTAATGAACTCTATCACTGAAAACTTTTACTCTCTCTCAAAATAGAAAATCCAGGAACTTTTCACCTATGGTACCCAATGAGCAGAGGCTTCTAGCTCTAATCTCTTTCAGTTGGCCTAGGACCCTTGCACAGGGCAAAGGAGAAATAAAGTATTGTGTAGAACATGAAAGGGCTTTAAGCAGATGCTTTATGTGGCCTGACCTGCCTCCCGAAAGCCGATTGGGTGAGAGCTCTGATATCCCTGTAGCTGGCTTGAGGCACAGCTGGAAGGAAAAGAAAAGGAAAGAAGGGAATGCAGGGCACAGACGGAAGAGCAAGGATCAGAAGTAGGAGAGAGAATTGAGAAAGGAGACCAAATTATATGTGCAGTAAAAGAGGGGTAAATATTCACACAAAGGGCATGAACTTTGCAACTCAGTCACAACTCTGTCACTTACTAGTTCTGTCTGTGAGTGGATCTCTGGACCCCGCTAAGCCTCAGTTCCATCGTCTGCAAAATAGTGCTAATGATACTTATCTGGAAGGCGTATTGTCAATATAAGTTTGATGAAATAATGTGTGTAAAACCTTTGTCACATGGTCGGTGCAGGCTTGTTTCAGAAGATTCAAGTTCAGGAGCGCGCTGCATGGAGGCAAAGAGGTTGGCTGCCTGGGACCCGATGTCCATCACAGCTTCTCTTCTCTCTTACTTTCTTCAATTAAGAAAGGATTTTTCCTTGTTCCTTCTGCTTCTTCTAAGCCACTCCTTCCGTTCTCTTCAAAGAACGTGAAAGTTCTCTAAGAAGAACAAGAAAGAAAAGACCTAAAAGAGTTTGGAAAATAGTGCTTAGTATATATCACTTCTGAAAATTTATAGTGCCTCTTACCATACGAATGGTTTTGAGATGTTCTTTCATAAATAATCCTGTTAAATTTTCTTCACCCTTTATTTAAACCTTTTCTACTTTCCCAGTTTTGGGTCTTTGTCTAAACTAGTCTCTTTGCCCTGGGAACCAACCACTGCTTTTCCACTTAACTCACACTCTAAACACCACACAATCTCTTGACCTTTTCCTCTTATAAGACCCCGTCTACTCTCTTCAACAGTTAGTGTCATGAAATGATGTGCTTAATGCCTGTCTTCTCCTAGACCATAGGCTCCGAGAGCCCTTGCAAAGATACATTTATAGCACAATTTCTGGTACACAGAGTAAACAGATAAATATATTTATAAATATAAAGGTAATATATAATTAGTGTTTGGGACCTACCTTGACACATACTTCATAGATTGTCTTTTCCTCCCTTCTGTTACCTGGAAGGTGAAGCCAGAGGGAAAAAAAAAAGCTGGAGGAATTAAGAAGAAAGAGGAAATGCTGTGGTTGAAGTGGCTCTTAGTCAAATAGTAGCCTTCCAGTCGGGTTTTGAGTCTAATCTTTAAGGTTGTGGTGGCTTTCTCTTTAGCTAAGAAGAAGGGAAATGAGCTAATGGCAAAGGTGTTTGAGGAAGAACCACCAAACAGAAGGGAAACAATTGATGGAGAACAGCTGGTCAGAGCCAGCAGGCCATTTTTCACCTCCACTGCCCCATTCTCGGGACTAACGATGGGAAATTACTTGTTCCTAAATTTTGTGCTCATTTGACAAATGTTATCAATATTTCTTAGGTTTGCCAGCAACCTGTAGGTGGAAACGGATCTTGACTTTGCAAGTTTAGGTTTTGTATTCACATTTACCTTATTTTAAACATCATTTGTTGTATGTTTTGATTATGCGCTATGAACGCTCAACTTAAGGTTTAATTGTTTTAAGAAGAATTCTATCTCACAGATATTTTAATTATAACAATAGTTGGCATCCAAAAGAAATTCTAAGGCAAAGGAAATTCTTTTTATCAGGCCATCCATGTACCATGTACTCTGTAGGCTTAGCAAATGGATTGTAGCCCTCCCAGATTTGGGGGGAATGCTAGCTGGCTTACGCATACCATCCCCCAAGGGAGTTTCTGTTTTCATAGGAAAAGAGGAGAATCTTACTGCTGCCTGGAAATGAATTTAAGTAAGGCAAAAACATTTCTAAGCTAAATTTTACATTACGCTGTTATGTGAATGTACTGTCTTTTCCTGCCATTTCCTCCTTTTTTGTCCAATTACTTCTATTTGACACTTACATGTAAAATGCATGCTTTTCAAACATTTTCACTGGATGGTTCCCTTAAGGGTTCCTTTGAAATAAAACAAAGCAAAACAAAATAATTTCCCGTATGCCGATTCCCACTGAAAAGTGTGTACATATCCATCTTTGTCAAGGATAATAGTCCCTACTAATTAAATGCCTAAGAGGTTCCTGAAAATGTTACAGTATTTAGTTCAACTATATTCCTATGAGACATGTATTGTTAATTTTATATGATGCAGAAAATAAAGTGACTCAGAGATATTAAATAACACACAGCTAGTTAGTGGCATAGGTGAGGTGTAAACACAGACCCCTGCCTGGCTGAAGTGTCGTTAGCTCCTCTGCACTGTCTCTCTTCTGTCTCACCACCCATCCATGTTCAGGGCATCCATATTTCTAAAATTCCTATTGCTTTTGGACGTACTTAGTGGAGTCAACAAAAAGAATTACCATTTAAAAAAAGAAATTTACTGAACTATACGAATCAATTTTCAAGACAAATATGCAGTCGAGAGTTTTAGATTGTCCACACTGCTAAGATCTTCTAATATTGTGGAGAGAGTTGAAAAGTCAAATAAATTCCCCTGCTAGAAAAGTCTAATACTTATTTTAATATACTGTGCCAGAATAAGGAAAAATCAAATCTATAACGTATACATTGATCACAGATTCAGTAGCTTGAATTTCATCTCATTTTTAAGTGGAGGTGAAGCTTTTACAACTGAAAATACCCCAAAAAATTAGTACAAAGATAAAGCACAGAAGCAACATAGTATTTTTCATTATTTCAAAGTAATGGTAAGTTTTAAGTACTGATTTAGTTAGAAACCCACAGGTTAGAGTTTTAATTACTTAAAATGCTTCAGCATTTCTTATACTTGATATTGACTTTGCTGCCCAAGAAGACCTGCTAATTT
Organism: Camelus ferus; assembly: GCF_009834535.1. Taxonomy (NCBI): domain Eukaryota; kingdom Metazoa; phylum Chordata; class Mammalia; order Artiodactyla; family Camelidae; genus Camelus; species Camelus ferus. The sequence goes on along the minus strand of NC_045705.1, from coordinate 10,533,895 downwards.
GGTGGGTTTTCCCAGGAAGTTGCAATTATTTTCTGCTCTGGCACTTGCATTGTCTCAGGGTGGAACTAGCAGGCACATGTTTGCTGACAGAAGTTGATGGAGATCAGAGGGCACAGTGTAGTATTAGACACTAGATTTTGGAACCCCAGACAGCTGGGTTTGGAGACTTGGATCCTCCACTCATTAGTACTATGACCTTGGACAAGATAATTAACACACTTAACCTTTGATTTCCTTCTTTATAAAATATGGATAATAATAGTAACTTTTATCTCGAGTTATTGTGAATATGAATTAAAAAGATATAATCAAATGCTAAGCAGAGTGCTTGGCATATAGTAAGTTCTCAGTCAGTAAGAAACCGTGTTATGGTTTTTATTTCCAGTAATGACTGGACAATCAAAACAGGAATAAACTGAATTTCTTTGCTTCATTCTCCAGCATGCAATGACTGACTAAGCTCGGGTCACAGACTGGGTTAGAAACTGTCCCTTGGGGGACTGATACCTTGCCTCTTGTGGTTTACTAGCCTTTAGGATGAACGATGTTTCAGGTTGGGTTTCCTGGGAAACAGTCGAGGGGTAGAGATTTGCATGTCAGAGGTTTGCTGGCGAGGGGTGAGGGACGAAGAAGGCAAGGCAGATGATGAACTGAGATATATTCCAACAGAGGTCTCAGCAGGTCGGACAGGCGCTTACAGGTGAAATGATAGTTCAGAGTTGCCCTGTCTTGGAGTTAGGAGACCAAATCTTTATTCTCCCCAATTACTGTCATTGAACTTAACACTTAGATATGGGCAGGGAAGCCTTCTTCTGTGGATGGCAATTCCTGGGGAGGGTCTTGGTAATAAGTTCTCAGCAGGAAACACTTTCAGCAGCTGGGAGATTGGAGAAATAAGTGTTTTGATCTTGAAAGTTGGCAAGAGAGGTGGGAGGGAAGAAGACCTGAACACGAGTTTCCACTGCAAATAACAGTTAAATATATGTATTTAAATTTATAGGTTTATATACATTTATATATCTATAAATATATAAAAGGTGTATGAAAATTTACCTTTTGTGAGATAATTCTATTTTTAAAGCTTAATCTTAACTTTGAGACATATAAATTCTAGTTTATCTAAATTCATTAAACTTTAAAAATTTGTAGTCCAAACACCAGATTTATTTGTTTTTTTGGCTGTTGTTGGGGGAAGGAAGTATCTAAAGCATAAATTGTTTAAAGGATCAAAGAAACCCAAGTAACACAATTGATGACAACTTGGGAACCAAAATTCAAGTTTTGTTTATTCTTCTCCTTCTTTGGACCTTTATTGGCTTAAAACTTCAGTAGATTTTTCATTTTGTCTTCCAGCTATGTAACTGATCTCTCAAAGTGTTTTCTAGCTGTGCTGTGTAATTACCAAAGTTTGGATTTTCTACCAAAACAAGCCTATTAAGATATGTTCTCATCTAATTTAGAGATATAAATCAGAGATGATTTTTTTTTAAAAAGCTCAAACATAAGAAAGCATGAAACCTGCTGACTACAGAATGTAACGTCTCTTAGTATTTAACTGAGGAAGACATTGGTTATGTTTATTAATATTTTTCATGGATTCTTAAAGAAATAATGCAGAATCTGCTTTTTTATGGTAGCAGTTGATTGACATTTACATAAATGTCTCTATATCCTTCCATTATTATTTTTACTCAGAAACTCACATCTACTTTCCTGACATCTGTATTCTAAGTTGTATGATTCATTATTTTTAAGCTTGGATAACCTGATTTCACATATTTTTCCATGAGTCACAGGAAAGTCTAGTGGTTAGTTTGTTATTGTCTGTGCTTTTACATAGCATGCCTGCACTTGCCATCATTTTTCTGCTTTTTGTTTTTAACCTCTCAACCAGTCACTGTGGGAATAGTCTTTCCAGTTTTCAATGAAAACCAGACAGGAATGGCCATGGATTTCTTAAGACTGGCAGACTATTTTTGTTATTATTTCTTTAATTCCATGGGTTTAAATATAATCAGGAAGTCTGCATCTGCTGTTTTGATCTTGAGTCTTGATCTCATTTATTTTACTCTTAAGAATTGCTTTTCTCTAGTGCTTCACAAATCTTTTGCTTGGACAGCTTAGAAACTCAGCTGGGAGAGATGATAGATTAGCCAGACAACGATGTGTCTTAACCACAGAGCAGGCACAGTGGTGAAAATTGCTCCCAAAGGTCACTCATGTTCAGGAAACCGAACAGGGCATCTGAATTCTCTAAAAATTTAGACATTATCTAACTGCTCTACTTTGACTTTTTTCCAGGGGAAAAGAAAATATTCCTTCAGTGCCTAATGTGAGCCTGCAGGATAAATATGAACTTAAATAGGTCAATGTATTCAGAGCAAACCTGTTGTTTAATATTAAACTTGATTTGTTCATGTGGTATTTGGGGTACCTCTTTTTACCTAAAGATGATGAATAAAAGCTCCTTTCTTGACTTAGCATCTCCTTCCAGCTACTGCACCATTTCTCAGTGGTTTAATCCTTTTCCTCTCATTCTCTCTTAAATCCACACTTCTGCTCATACCACTCTACGTAAACATTTCTGTTGACCATGTTACTGCTAAATCCAATGGCCATTTCCCAGTTCTTAATTGGATTGACTTCTCAGCATCGTCTGGCACAGCTGATTGCTTGGTTTATTGATACACTGCTTTCATTTTGCTTCCAAGACACCCACTCATCTGGTTTTTCTTGTAGGTTTCTGGGTACTTCTACTTGGTCTTTTTTTTGTTTTTTGCTGTTCCTTGTTATCCCATAACCTTTAAGTATCAAAGCACTCCAGTGTCCGTTCCTTGAACTCCTTTTCCTCTGTAGCTAAATTCCTTTCTCTGGTGATCTTATCCAGTCTTATTGCTGTATCTGCATGCCACCGTCTCCCAAATTTGCATTTCCAGCCGAGGCCCCAACTCTAGAATTCAGGGTTCTAGACCTGATTGTCTACCAAGGACTTCCACTTGAATATCTGATGAACATCCTAAATAAACATGTCTAAAATTGAACTAAGCTTCAACCTTCCACCCTGTTCCACCCACAGTCTTCTCCCTCTTCAGTTAATACCAGCTCAGTTGTCCAAGCTGCTCAGGCTAACAGCTGGACATCATTCTTGACTTTTATCATTTTTAAAAAATACAGTCAACAGTCCATTCACAAATTTTCTTGAACTCTACTGTCAAAGTATGGTCCCCATTTCCACAGCGGTCACCCTAGTCCAATCTTCTACCACCTGGCTGGCCTCCTGACTGGTTTCCATCTGTCTACCCTTACTCCCCTACCATTTAATCTTAGGAAGTAGCCAGTGTGATTCTTTTAAAATGAAAATCAGATCGTGTCATTTTTCTGTTCAAAACCAGGCAGTTTTCACCTTGGATTATACTTGATATTTATTGACTTGTATCTTTGTGAATGTGTGTGTATGTGTGTGTGTGTGAGTGGGGAAGGGAGGTCAGAGATCAATGTGTCTGGAATGTACTAAGAAAAAGGATGGTAGGGGATGGTGTCAGAGAAGTCATGAGGAGTCAGATTATGTAGGGTTTATATGACATTGCAAGGACTTTGGTTTTTTCTTTGAATGAGAAAGGAGCCATTGGAGGGTTCTGGGTGGAGGAATGACACGATCTGGCTCACTTTTAACAGGAGCACTCTGGCTGCTGTGTTAAGATTAGATGAAGGGAAGAAGAGTCAGAGACCAGCGAGGAGGCTATTGTGGTCATCTAGTCGGGGTATGATGGTGGCTTGGCCCAGGGTGGTGACCATGGAGCTGGTGGGAGGTGTCAGGTTCTTAATATATTTAGAAGTTCAAGTTAGCAGGATTTCTTGATAGACTGGTTACGGAAGACATACAAGACTCAAGTTTTTTTGTTTGCTTGTTTTTGGTCGGAGCAACCGGAACTGCATTGGCTGAGACCGGGAGGGCCGTGGAGAGAGCAGGTCTGATGGGGATTTGTAGAGCTCAGTTTTGGATATGTAAATTTGAGAAGGCACTGGTCTACTTTTATTACATATTTGCTGAGCGAATGAATGACATCTCAGCTCTGCTTTCCACTGTACAGGCTTTCCCTGCATCGTGAGCCCTTCTTGTCTCACCTCCACTTGAACTGCTTGTCTTTGGGTTTGTGGGGGAGTAGTTGCCTGGCCTGTGCTTGGGATGAGGTGAATCTGGGGGTCAAGCTATCCCATATACAGACATGAGCACTATTCCTTTTTAAAATTATAAGCCCAACCCCAGCTTTCTTCTGTTGCCTCTGAGACCTGAGTTTTCCCAGTGCTGTGCGGAGAAGACGGGCTTGCTTCTCAAAATGACCCCCTGTGGAAGGTAGTGGGATTTCAGCTTTGGATGTTTTTTTCACTCAGTTCCCAAACCACCATCTCATCCATATTTCACCTTTCAAAGTGTGTTGACACTCCATTGTTGTTTTCATTCCCCATGTGACCTTTGCTATTGTGGTCCACCTTATTGTACTGCTAAAGTGTCATTTTAGTGTTTTGTTTTTCTCAAGGGAGCTGAGATAAATGCACATACCCCACTGAAGTTAGCAAAAATCTTGTTTACATACTTTCTCAGTGTCTTCCTGTCTAATATTTAGCATGTTTTTCATACAAATATACAAGTAAACAATAATTTTTTTACCGTAAAGTAAACAAGTAAACATTGAAATGTTACCATTGTCAAAATGTTTAGAGTCGCAATGTTGCATCAGTTGTGGTGGATTTTGTGCCCCTGGCTCATTGTCTCCTCTCTTACTTTTAGAACAATCCTCATTTATGAAATTACACGAGCTCCTAGTATAGTCTGTGAAACTTTTTAATACACGATACATATTTGTTGAATGTCTGAATAGATTGTGGGAGAATTGCCCATCATTGAAGAAGCCTTATTGGTTCTCAGGTTAATTCTCCAATATCTTATTAACTGATATGTGAATGCATACCAACTAAGGGTAAGATGCTATGGAATATGTGATAATGACTTAGAAACAGTTCTTGATCTGAAGACACTTACAGCATATTAATACAGGAAAAAAATCACACAGAATTAAAGAGGCAGACCATCATTAAGGGGATAAAAGTCAAGTAATTTGGAAGTTCAGGGAACAGAGAGGAATTTCTGTAGCAGGGAAAATTCTATTTTCATGAAAGTGGTGGCATTTGAGATTGGCCTTGAGGAATCGCTGGTGTTCAGAATGAGAAACGGGAATGAAGGTGTTCTAAATGAGTAGACTAGTAAGTGGAGAAAAAAAGGAGAGAAGAATAGGTGTTAACTGATCCATGTTGGTTAAGCTGGATTAGAGCGAATCAAGGAGGAGCATGGAACATAAAATGGAAAGAATTTGGAACAAAAGTGCTTGGTTGTAGACTGTAGGAAAGAAAGAATGGGGGGTGTTTTTCCATAGGAGGACACAGAAAAGATTAATGAATAGGAGACAGCAGTGATCAGATATTTTCTTTGGTATGTTATTTGAAAAGGACTTGAAAATTGATTGAATACTGGCAGGAAAAGAGAGAGATACCTGGTATTATTCTGAAATTTGAGCCTCTGTTCTGGTAGGATGTATGTTCCATCTCCAGACCTAAGGGAACCAGAAGAAGAAGCTAATTTGGGAAGTAAGATAACAGCAATCTTAGATATATTACATTTAGAGTGAATTTCAGATGGAAATTGTCTCACAGGCATAGAGAATGTGAAACTAGAGCTTTGGAAAAGAAGGTTAAAAATAAAGACCTGACAATAATGATTAAAGAACATTGTATGCTCAGATTACTTTTTCTGGTTTAACAAATTTGTTACACTGGAAATTTAATATTTAATATAGTAACATCCAGTTTCAAGTTATTTTTATTCTTTAATCGCAAAGTTCTTGATATAAAAACAAACGCATTGTGGCTTTTAAATTTCTTTTCCATGTTGAATAAATGCTTGGAAAGTGACATCATTTTTACATTTTGTTCTCAAATGTAAGATGATTATGTAATAGCTGTTGATATTTTTGTGGGACAGTTATAAAATGATTAGTCATTTGAGCACAGTAAAACCCAATGCCATTTTGAACAGATAATTTGAAGGAAATGGTTGTTTTCTTCCAGTATATCAAAGTGCACATTCCTCCAGATCTGTTGTTGCAAATTCTGTCACTTTATTTTCTTCGTCTTAAACTAGGTGACGTGTATTCTGGTACTTATATTAAGGTCAACATCAGCCAAGCTCCATTCTCTTCATCTAGGAAACTTAAGTGAGACTAAAGTAAGACTCAGCAATGTTTTAATGTTTATATTTTAAATTCAACTTTAAAAATATTTAAAATTATAAACATTAAAAGACCTAATAATTTTTTAAATAGATGTGTTTGTTATTTTCTGCCTTCAATTTTACTTCCCAGAAATTAATATCTTTAACAGTATATTATATATTATCTTCCATGTATTTCTATGTATAGAGAAAAAAAAATCTAACATCTGTTTTTATTTTAATGGTGTGAACTTAACTACCTGTATTATCCTGCTTGTAACTGAAAATTTGTTAGCATTTTTCTTTATTAATATTCTAAGAGAAGCAAGATACCCATAGATGTGAATATTGTATTATTTCCTCCCTTTGAGAAGTTTTCTAAACTTTTTAAAAAAGATTAAAGAATCACTACGCTGTGCTTTAAACAACATTTGTGAATCTGAACAGTATTTGTTCAAAGCTACTAAAACGTGATTCTAAGATCTTCGGTCATTGTTTCAAACCACACGTGCTGAAGCCATTCTGTGTGTTGTTCTGTGCAGGCCCCTTTCAAATTTGGGATGATGTGATTGAGCAAAGACTCTGTTAAAATCCGCCTTCTTAATTCCTAGCTAGTTTGAGAATGTATCAACAATTTATAAAGGCATCATTCCCAGGAGTTTGAGAAAAACAGTATTGTGTTTTATCTGTTCACAACCGGAAAAGCCTTAACAGACATCCTGGTACACCTGGCCAGCACTTCTGTAGGCTCCTGTAAGACCTGAGGGGATGTTAAACATCATACGTAATTACCTTTTACAACGTCGCACTGAAAGAATAGAACAGAGATAGGAATATTCGCCAAAATGTGCATTTGCCTTTGAAATATGTTGTAAGATTAAATCAAGCCAGGTGCACACTCAGACATACAAAGACTAACTTTTTTTTTGCTCCCTATTCTATCTCCTTGGCTTAGACCTTCTTTCCAAAACCTAAGACTTAGCTCACGGTCAGGGAAACATCAAGAGACATACAGACTATCAGTTGGTCAGCTTGGAACTCTGTGGAGTTCTTGCTTTCTGGGACCTACAACTTTTACAGCATAGAGGCTCTGCTCAGCCTTAAGGAAAAGTAGTGGGTGGTTTTTTACAGATCACATCATCTTATTTGGGGATTTGCTAATGACAAAACTGATTGATCTCAGAGTTATTAAAAACTGGAATATAAATAAATAATTGAATATTAGTCATAATTATAAATGAAGTAATATCATTTTAATAGCATAAATTAGATTTAAATAGTATCATTTTATAATATTTTCATTTACTTTAATATTTTATACTACTGCTGGCAGTACTAATCCTGTAATCCAAGGAAGAGTAGTTTGGAAATTCCATGTTACATTAATTGTCTACCATGAATATATGCTAGATCATGTGTCTTTTAGTTTGTTTATGATTTGTCATGAACAAATGATTAATACTTACCTTTTTATTTAGTGTTTTTACTAATTTCCAAGCTACCTTTCTTCTTTGATGCGTTATTTACGTATCTCCATGGTGTCATCATCTTCCTTTATTTCTGCCTAGAGCATCCTTATGTGACCTATTTTCATTGGTCGACACAGTGAGCTTGAGGCTCTTCAACTGGCTTCATGTAACACATCCTCTATCACCGGGCCTTCTGAACCACTGCCGTTTTCTTTCATCTGTGCTTTAACTTTGGCCCATTTTTCCCCTTAATTCATAGTGTCATACATTGATTCTACTCATCTTCAACAAATCCTCTTTCCCTCCTACTCCATTTGCTGTCTCATGCAGTCCTTATCCATCTTCCATGTCTTTAGTGGAGACGGTGGCCTGCCATACTTAAGAACTATGTAGTCAGACAGACCTGGATCCAAACTCTGTCCTGTCTTTTTAATAGTTGTATGATCTTGAGCAAAGTTAGTTTTTTTTAAGTCTCAATTGCTCAATTTCCTTAACTATGAAAGACAACTCTCCAGGGTTACTGTGAGGTTATTATGAGACACGAGGCACTTGGCACTGCCCTTGGTACGTGATACTCAATGAACACTGGGTAGTCACATGCAGATCATCCCTTACCCACAACCCTTATGTTAGATGTATTTTCAGAATGCAGAAGTTCGAGAATTTTAAAAGGTATGCATATATAATATGTTACCTAAGCTCTCTAGCAGAATCTGAGGTAGCACTCTTAAACAAATTGGTATTTCTGTAGGAAAAAACTTCTGTATGAATTTTTATACAGAATTATTAGCCTCCTGTCAGTACCTTACCATCAATTCAGGTCAGCTAGTACCACCAAATCAGTTATGAAAAAAACCTCATTTTTCAGAAATTTTGAACTTCGGAATTGTCGAAAGGGATTGGAATTCTGTAAAACAAAAGGGGATTCTGCATTTCCATATTGTGAGCTAAAAATTATTCTCTCATTTTTTCACTCTATGGCTGTTTTCTATAGTTTCTGAACGGGGGACCACAGATACTTTTTCTTACCACCAGTACCGCAGCTCACTCCCCTCCCCAGCTGCCCTTGCCCATTTACTCCAGATTTCTGCAGAGACTCAAGGGGCGGGATGAATAGAGCTCTTTCACTAGGAGTTTCCTCCTTGGACGTGGAAATTCAGGTCATACTGATAATTATTTTTTTTCATTTCCCTGAAATTTGTTAAGATGTGAAGTGTATATTGATATCTGGAGAGAAAAACACACTAAGATCATTAATCTCCATTTCTTCCTTCATTTTTAAAAGCTGTGTCCTCTTAAATATTTTAACTCAAAAGACATTTAAGCAAGATTTGTGGTTAAATGTAATATATTGGCAGGTTTAGACTCTGTATGTATGTATATATATTTTGTTTTATATAAATACCTAAGGGCTTTTAGAGGAACGTATATTGTCTTCTTGACTGGTTAGCATTACTTTCTTTCTTCCACTAATGAGGATCTGTATAGATTTTTTTAGTCCATTCCTTTCTCTTTTCTATTGATTTTGGAGATTTGCTGTGAGAATAAAAGTGGTAATCAAATCATACTCTGGTAATACATAATTATTATTCAGAATTGATTCTAGTATTTATTTATTTTTTTAGTGTCCTACTGAAACCAAGGCAACATTTGGGGTCCACCTTAAAATAGTAGGAGACTGGACAGGTATGTAGAACATAGAGTTTTAAGATACATGCTTTGAAAATAATGAGAATGTGTTGAAGTAGTGGAATTACCAGCATGTATAGAAATGTGCACGTGTTCTCAAGCTGTTGTTTTGTTTTCCTACTTTGCTTGTCCAGTTTTGACATTCACGGTTTTTTTTTTTCTTTGTAAGGTGCATTTTTGGAACTGGAATACTTTTGATATCAGTAATTGTTAATAATGTATTGTTCACTGTGCTTGTAAATCATAGACTTCTACCTGCTTGTCTGAGGTGCTGGCAATAGTGGGAAAACTGAAATGCGTTTTTTAGAAAACATGATTTTTAGAAAACGTGATTAGTGGTCAGTTTTACTTTCAAAGTAATCAACACCTGGAATTGAGATCACACGAATCTTCTGGTTCTTGCATGACTTTTTATGTGGTATGATCTGTATATAGAGCAACTCTACAACATCTTTAAATAGTGGTCATTCATAATAGTAGGTCTATTGATGATATTTCACTCATTTATTCAATAAGTTTTTATTATCTGAGAGAGGCATTGTATTAAGAGTTCTGAGTAAATAAAAGACGTATCAATCACTCTTATATCTTATAGATTTCTCAAAGGAAAGGATGCAAATGTAAATAAAAATAATTTTTAATTGAGTGCCAAACTAGGGGTTGGTTTGTGAAAACTATAGGATATCAGGAAAAAAAGGCAGATTCAATGTAATCTAGGGCAATAAGAGAAGCTTCACAGAGAAGATAGAGTTTGAAATGAACCTTGAAAATCAAGCCAATGAAGAGAGATCATTTAAGTGAAATCCACAGCACTGTCAAAAATCAGGTAAGGCAGTGAGTAGACTGTGTTTGAGAAGGGCAAGCTAACCTGCCTAGCAAGCAAAGATGCTCTTCTGGGGGAGCCAACCTGGTGAAGATCCTGAATGTGTTGACAAGATATTAGAACAACTTAGAGATGTTGGGGAACCTGTGAAGGATTTAGATTGTCATAATGAAAATGGTATTGATAACTTGCTTGTTGAATGGATTAGAATCAAGGACAGACTTATTGGTACTGGGAGGCAGAGGAGGAAAAGTCACCGGAGGAGTCGGAATGGAAACTGGGGACGAGAAGGAATGTATTTACAAGCACAGCTTAAGAAGTTAGTATTGGAAAGGTGGAACTAATTTCTGTAAACATCAGACAAGGACAAGTTATTATGTGACAGGAAAGGGATATTTTAGGAAGGACCGTTGAAAGGGCTGATACAGTTAAAAGAATTTTAGGAAGGACCGTTGAAAGGGCTGATACAGTTAAAAGAATCGTGTGTATAAAATTCTGTTTCTATAGAAAGGGCAGTCAGCTTGGAATTGGAGACTTGAAGAAAGTGGAGAAAATGTGCAACATAGAATTTAATGGGGAAAAAATTATTAATACAAAGATTTTTGAGCAGTAATGACCTGTTTGGAATCACAGAAAATCAGGCTTAAATCTATATTATTCATTTGATAGCATTCAAAATAGATCATGGTAGTCCACTGTTGGAAAAATACTGGGGTAGTATGGAAGTAGTAATTTTCATGATAAGCGCAGAACTAGTTAATATAAGCAGACTTGTTTTGTGCTGTTTGACAAATAAAGAATGAATGAAGTTCTTCTCTGGTAATAATTCCAAGATAGTAAGAATTAACTTCAGTAATGAATGGTAATTGATAGAATTCTATATCTGAAGGGAAACAAGCATAATGCAGTCGTAATTTAATTCATCAGGGTAAGCAGAAACTTCATCATTGGCTTATTACTAGCTATTGTTACTCAGTTTCTTCATCAGGTTATTTTTTGTTGTCAGTAGCTCATTAAGCTAAATCATTATCTTATCATTTATTTTAATCTTCTGTATTAGGAACACTTAATAGTTTTAATTTTATCCTCCTTTTTTTATATATTGTGCCATTGAGGGAGAAACAAGATCATTCTATTTATTCAGAGAGTTCAGTTCCACGCTTAGATGCTTTTCAATTAATAGACTTTCTCAGTGGTTGACTTTAAATATTTGTTGATTTGGAAAAAAATGTCAAGCATTCATGCAGAGCACCACTAAATAATTCTGCCACTCTCTGGCACTTTGGTTCAAAAATATTTTTGCTGTTTTAAAAAGAATAGAATTACAATTGGAAGCAAAAATGGGACTATCCCTGCTGAGATAAAAGATTATTGTTTTTTCTTATTCTAAAAGAATTGATTATTAGGTATTACTCAGTATTAGAGCAGGGTTGTATAGCTCAAGTGGTAAAGTGCATGCTTAGCATGTATGAGGTCCTGGGTTCAATCCCCAGTACCTCCATTAAAATAAATAAGTAAATAAACCTAATTACCTCCCCCCGAAACAAATATAAATTTTTTAGAGTAGGTATTACTCAGTATTAAGAGCAATAGGTACAGAAAATATCAAAGAGCTGCTTAGGAAGTTGAAAGTCAGAGGTTTACTTTTCTAAGCTGACTTAAAGAGATTTCACAGTGACTTTTTCTTTCCTGAAACATGTTCTGCCTGGGCAGGTATCAAGAACAGGTCAAGACCTCCTCAGGGGTCTAATCCAGGACTACCCAGCTGTAGAGATCAAAGAGCGCATCTAACATGGGACAAGGAGGCGTCAGAGTCTTGGATTTGTTGTCTGCCTTTTTATTTTAACCAGACCTCTAGTTGCATCTCCTAAGTGTGTAAAAGACTCATTAAATTTAGAAGATTCTTGAGACTTCTTAAACACAGTTTAGGTTTTTCCTTGAAATGATGATGGCAGAGGAGCAGAGTGAATGATCCAAGTAGATTTCTCTTTGCTTTGAATTAGTATTTTGTTGCCTTTCTAGAATGAATCCTGCCTTCCAATTTCAAATATATGATCACATTCTGATTGCCAGTTGGGTTGATTATCATTCTCATGGTCCAAAATGTCTTATTACTTTCTTCATTAAATATTATTACTATTGAGTAGTGTCTGAGATGTTACACTGTTGGTTGATTTAATGGTATAAGTAGCAGCTTACTCTAGAGAAGTTTTGAGTTTTACTCTAAAAAAGTACATACCTAATATCCACATGTAATTAATCTAAAAATGTTGTCATTGTTCCATCCAGTGATTAATGGGTTGACAGTAACTGGATAAACAGGCAACAAAGGGCTTATTGTATGTGTCACATACAGTTTTTCCTTGAATCTTGGTTATCAGTTTCCACATTGTGTATTGGTAACTCTTGGTACAATCAAAAGATGCAGATAACTTGAGGGTTAAAAGTGGGAAAACAGGGCCATATAATATTATAAATTCATCTTGACCACATAATCCATTGATACTCACACTACAAGTAATCTTAGATAGAGCTTTAGTTAAAGACTGGGCCAAAAGAGAGGTGAAAACTCGTCTCTCCGTCTCTATTTACTTTTACATCATTGTATTAGCTGGCCTTGTTTCATATTCCATCTAGCTGATTGTTTATGAAAAGATTCAAACAGAATAAGTGTAAAAAATTTTAAGTATTTTTTCATTTTGGGGAGCTTCTTTAAAGTCAGATTATGACTACTCTAAATTGTAATAATGTTATTATCACATAATGACATGTTTTAGAACAATTAGGACATTTACCTTGCTCTGTATGTACCGGTGAATGGCTTTTGGTTGTGAAAAAACAAAACAATGGAAGTACTGCTGTTGAAGGACGTGCCAGAAGAAAAGATCTACAGTGGCTAGAAATACTCTTCTTCTTGTAACGAGACTAGCAAATTGTTGTTTCTATGACTAGCAGATTATAATGGCTAGTCATTTGTAGAAGATAACATTGAAACTATTTGTTCTTCTGGCTAATAATCAAATATTTATTAAATACTTACTTTATGCCAGACACTGCGCTAGTATCTGGAGATACAGCATTGATGAAAACAGACAAGGTCCCTGCCCTCGTACAGACCATATTGGAGTCTGTTAGAGACCTCCAGCAAACAAAAAGACAAATCAATATATAACATGTTAGACAGTGACAACTTCTATAAAGAAAAACAGAGAAAGGTAAGGGAGTAATAATGATGGAGGGTGGTAGTGCTGTATTAGATAGAGTGTTCAGTGTGGACTTCCTGAATAGACATGTAAGTAGATGAGGGAATAAATCAAGTGGATTTCAGGAAGAAGCATGTTTAGGCAAAGGAAACAGTACGTGCAAAGTCCCTGGGGGTGGGAATAACTTTGGATATTCAAGAAGCTGCAGGAGTCTCAGTGAGACTGGAATGGAGACAGTGAGGGGGATAGTAGTGGGAAGTGAGATCAGAGAGGGGAGTAGGGGATCAGACTCTGTCCGCTCTAGGGGGAGTTGGATTTTAATTGGATTGAGATAAAAGGCATGATTTTGGAGTCTCCCTCTGAATGGTTATCCATTTTGTTGTAATACATATTGTCTAGTGTTTGACAGGCTGAGGTTTTTTTTTTTTAAAAAAAAGACTGAGTTTAGGGAGAAGAGGGGAGAGGTGGAACTTCTGAGAAAACAGCTTAAACTTTGTTGATGGAGGGGAGATGTATCATCATTTTGAGTTGCCTCAGTGGTGGTTCTGTCTCCTGCCATATGGCCCTGGTTTATGGGTTCTGGTAGCCTCTTCTACACCTTTTGTCCCATTAGCTCGTATGCATGGTAGTAGCTTCTTCTTTTTTTTTTTAATATGTATTTTTATTGAAGTGTAGTCAGTTTACTATGTTGTGTCAGTCTCTGGTGTTCAACACAGTGCTTCAGTCACATATGCAGATACATATATTCATTTTCATATTCTTTTTCACTATAAGTTACTACAAGATATTGAATATACTTCCCTGTGCTATACAGTAGAAACTTGTTATTTATCTATTTTATATATAGTAGTTAGTATCTTCATCTGGGAATCTTTAGTATCTTCATGGATTTAAAGCCTTGAACTAGATTGGATCACACAGGGCAGTAATTCTCCATCATGTGAGATCCAACACCTTATTTTATAACACTTTACATGCCCACTTTACATTCTTAAAATGCAATTTGTAGATATTGTGTACACAAATGATTTATTTAAAAATCAATATAATGTTTTAATCCTAGTGTAAAGGAGCTATGTAAATAATTTATAGTGAACTATTTACATTCAGTAGTTAAACTTTCAAGCATGACTACACTAGAAGTCATATTGAAATAGGTGACTTGTACCCGTATACAGAGTGGTCATGAATAAGACAGTTCTAAATGCAGGCTCCCAATACAATTCAAATACTGTGAGCACTAATTTCTTTATGATATGCTTTTCCGAAATGGTGAACATCTTTTGGTTGAGTTCTGGACACAACAAAGTGCAATATTATTTCATTTTACAGGGTGGTTACAATCCTACAAATTTCAATGACTATTCAAATCATGCAAAAATGTTGCATCTTTTATAATTATTAGTGAATTTTTCATTTACATGAACGTCCAGCAAGTCATCTAAAAAGCATTTAGGTTGTGAGACAGCTCCTGTTGCATGCTATTCTCTACAGCATTGCAGGATGTCTGCTGTCTCTGACCCCTATTCTCTAAATTTCAGTAATTTTTTTTATCAGCATTATGAGAACCAAGTTGCCTCCAAAAGCTCTCAGAACTGCCTCTAAGAGCTGGCATTGTCCCATGAGAGTAACTAACTTAAAAAATTTGCATATAGATAAAAAAGAAATCTAACAGAGGACAGAGCCCTGAGACATTTCAACACGTGGAGCTCAACAAAGGTGACGAAGAAACAGTGGCTACTGAGATAAGAAGGCAACCAGGCACGTCTGTGTCCTGGACACCACAGGATGGTTTCAGAAAAGAGGACTGGATCGATTGAAACAAATGCTGCTGAAAAGTGGAGTGAAATGAGGCTGAATTAATGTCCTTGAGAATCATGTTTTTAATGGAGTGCTAGGAACAGAAGCCTGACTGAGGCAGGTTCCAGAGACAACAGTAGTAAGAGAAGAATGAGAGATGGTAAGCACAGAGAAGCCCAGCAGTGTGCTGGGGCCAGCTTGTGTGAGCGCAGGGGGCCATTGGGTTTGTCTTTTCCAACTCTGCATTCGGTGAAGTCATGTTTGATAGCTTCAGATCTTCTACAATGTGAAGATTTATTCCAAAGAAATTGACAAACACCATAAAGCAGGAATTAAAAAAATTTTAAAGAACTGGCTATCAAATATTTGCCAAAACACCACTGGACAAATTCTAAGGATTTTGGGTATAAAATGAAGTAAAGAAATAGGGTAGTAGTTGAGTGGGGAGGCTATCGGGACAAGGCAGATATAAGTTAGAGTATGTATAGCATAAATATATACATATATTTAATGTGAACTATTATGTTTATATACATCTGGGAACAATATGAATAATAAGAATGAAATAGAAATGGAAACATTGATAATGCTGGAGAGATAGAGGGTATAATTAGGGGAGCAAAGTCCTTGAGGGTCTCCTAATGGATTCCAGAAGGACTGGGTACCAACATACCACTGGAGGAGTTGACCCTAGATAAGTCAGCTGGGCAGTTCATGCTTCATAGGAAGACAGAGGAGTTGGTTGCAGAGCATGGCTACAGATAGGTTGGAGAGGAATGGAATTTCTCTTCTGATTCCTTCTGTGTTTTTGGTGAAGTAAATAGTAAGGTTATCACTGAGAATGAGGAAGGGGGGAAGTACATTGAGTTTTGAGGAAAAGGAAGAAGGTGTAATGTATCATTTGAAATAATAAATTGATGAGTGAAGCGTGGTGGCCCTTCTGAATTATGTTAAGAGGCTCACTGAGGTGCTCGGTCCAAAATTTAAAGTGAGACAAGTCAGAATAATTGGGAGTTTTTTTCCAGACATGGTCTGCCCACTTCTTCAGTGAGCTATTGAACAGGTGGGGAGTTGGATTTAACCAGCGTTGGTCCACTCCTGATTAAATTCACTATAGCTGTCATCTCCAATCCATTCTCTGCACTGTAACCATAGAAACTTCAAAGCATGAATCAAGTTAAATCCCTTCTTTCGCTTCAAACACATTAATAGCTTCCCATTGCTCCTAGGATAAAGAAAAAAATCCTTACAATGGCCTAGAACAGCCTCCTTGCTCGGGCCCTGACCTACCTCTCATCTTGATTCAATTTGTTTCTTCTCTGCGCAACAACACCATTAGTTTTTCTGTTCCTTTTGTTTCTCTTGCTACCTCCCACCATATATCTATATATCTATATATCTTGATTTATATGTACCTGTCACTCTCCACTGCCCCTTCCCACCCCTATCCACATAGGTCCCTAGTATCTTTAAATCATAGCTCAGGACCTGCTTCCTCTAAGAATTTCAGGTCATGTTTCTTATATGCTGCCATCACTACATTTCTTTTCTTAAGAGCACTTCTCTCCATTGGTAACTGTATATTCGGAGTTGATCATTGGTGTAACAAGTTTCTCCAATAAGCTATAAGCATTGTCATGATAGGGACCTGGACCTCTTTTTGCTCACCATTGTACTCAAGGGCCTATTCACATGGTTGTTCCTAGTAAATGTAAATATTTGTTAAGTGGAGGGAGGGAAGGACGGAAGGAAGGAGGAAAGGAAGGAAGGAAGGAAAGCAGGCGACACATCCTCTGCTTCATGAAAAATCAAGCAGGAGGGACAGGCGTCCCACACATAAACAAATGCAGTCCGTGTCCACCAAAACAGAGGACGCAGATGCATTGGGAGGGGTATTTGGGAGACTTTCTAGGCCAAAATGAGTGTTAGGGATAAACAGAATTTGTCCAGAGTGGGAGGTTATTCCAGGGAGAAAAATAGCTTGAGTAATAGCTCAGAAGGGTGAATTGTCATGGAGTGTCAGGAGAATGTCTTGCTGCTGGAGGGCAGGCAGGGTGGCATCCAGAGGTCATGTTATGAGGGAGCTGGCAGGAATTGCTGCATAGCTTGGTCTTTACCATAAAGATGTTAGTAAAAAATTGAACGGTTTTAAACAGGAACTGAAACCAAATTTGTACTATACATGGGTCCCCATGCTGGTTGTGTACAGATTGGAAAAGAGAAAGATGAGGTGAGAAGGAAAGACACCAAATCAGAGATTCATCAGAGTGTCAAGGAGGCTGAGGAGATAAAAGCTTCCGGGAGGGGATGATCTCTGGTGGCCAGGGGGATGAGACCGAACAGTAATTGCTGGGGAGGGGGGGTTACTGCTTTACCTTATAAAAATCATGTTTTTTGGAAAACTCCGGGAAGAAGTTTGGGGATGGTACAGATTGCTGTGAACTACTGAGTAAAACAGAGACCAATAAGTAGAGAGAGTGAGGGTACAAAAAAAGCACATAGCAAATAGGCCTATTTCTAAATTCTTCCAATTTCTAAATTCCCCCTGAATTCTGCAAGTGATTGACTTTATACTGATTTGCCTGTTACTAGCAGTGGGAGATGTGTAGCAAATACATGTGCAATTACTTATATACCTGTCTAGGTAGATGTGGGCAGAATGAGGATTAACATATAATGTTCTAAAGTATGTATTATGGTGTATAATGAAACATTGCCAACTCCAGCCTCATGTGAGTCTCTGTAGAAATCATTGAGGACATTCAATTAGTTAATTAAATGGAATTTAACATAACTCATTTGCTATCATAATGCAATAAATCATTCAATAAATATGAGCTGTGGTTAGATTCCATATTTCATAGCCTCACAATTCAAGGAAGTTTTTCTATCAGCGAAAGGAGAAATTCGTATTACAATTTAAATGCCCATCTGTTCTCAGGGGAGAGGATAAATTGTTCTCCCCTTGGTTTCTCAGTTTATGAACATGAAATCTATGCTGTCATTTTTCAGGAGATGACAGCTCACTTATAATGCCACAGAAAATACAGAGACTACTTAGTAAATGATTGCAATTCACTACTCATTAAGTTTTATTCCAGTTCAGTCCTTTTACAACCCCAAAGATAGGGAAAGTACAAAATTTTTGTTTTCCATCCAATAAAAAAATGTTGCTTTTTCATTTTGAAAGTAAGCAAATTGTACAATTTCTGGACTTAGAAGTAGAGTCATCATTCAAAGTGGTTTGTTTGCATGGATTGTTATGTTTTTATTCTGAAGTATTTTGTTCCTAAGTTTGGATTCTCTGTTATCTACTATTTTCTGCTTGATTTTATTATATAATAACAAAGGAAATAGGAATAGTGAAGAATTTCCTTAGTAACGTAATTTCTTAAGCAGTGTCAAAAATATGACAATAATGTACTGGGTGGTCAAGAAGGAATATGTTGTTTTGCCAAACTGATCTGGTGTTAATGGACTAAATAATTCCTAAGCCAGAAAGACAAGGATTTTGTGCCATTATCATTACCATGAGGAACATTTTTAAGTACTCATTTGTTTGATGTGATTGCTATGCACTTTATAAAGGAGGCTAAATGAATATAGTTCCTGTTCTCTAAAAAAAATGTGATTTTTAAAGCAAAATTGTAACTTAATGGGTTATAATCATATAGACAAGTTTCTTTGATGTCATCCAAACGAACCTACCTAAGACAGTAAGTATGTTCATGACAAAGGAATATACTTAGCTTCCACGGATTCAAAGGTAATTGGGTAAGGGAACTTTGGGAAGAGAGTCTAGTAAAAACGCTCTTGCTCTTAATACGATTTTGAACGAAGGAGGAGGGTGGGATTTCATAAACAGATATAAATGGAGTAGGAGGACTAAGCTCTTCCATGAAATGAGATATTGAGAGAATTTGGAAGGGACAGTTAAATAATGGACATGGAATGCCAAGGAGCCCCAAGAAACACATGTGAGTAGGTAATAAAGTAAGTGAGGAAGAGTTAAGATGGTCTGCAGCAGCGTGCAAGAACTTAAAAATAGTTGATCTTATTTTTCGTTGGCACTCTGTTGAGAAACTAGTCATATGTTTTGGGATGTAGCTGTCAATATCATTAGGAAGGAAGAGGAAGGAGAGAAGATACACGTAGAGAACTTGGCATATCCCGGTGTTTGCAGTGACGCTACCTAGCAGAAAGGGATGTCTCTGATTGAAGCAAATAAGAAAACACGTTTTAAGGGTTAGACTGTCATTCAGGAATAGTCAAGTGATTTATCATCCTTTCTTCCCCTAGCTACTTCTTATCTGTGATGTATTCCTCTGGCATTACACTTTCACCATAACAGTGAAAATGTTTTGTTGACGCTGGAATGGCGGCCTGCTCAGTGGTGGTTTGGAATGCTGTGTTTTTGCTGGTTGAGATACAGCGCTCAGCCGTACAGACTATCAAAGCTGGCAGCCAGCGGAGTGAAATAGACCACCAGGGTTAAGAAGGAAACCCAGTAGAAATGGGACGTTATCTTTTTCTAGGCCTGGGAATGAATTTACGTAAACAAATACTCATTCTTGCTTTTTCCACAGAGCAGAAACAGAGGCAAGATTTTTCAAATCATCTTTTACAAAGAGGTTCTTAATTGTATTTACTCCATATTATATTTACTTGTTTGTTTATTTTGCTAGAGGCATTGGCTTATATAATATAAACTTCTAAAAAAAAAAGATCCTAAACCTGTCAGAGGCATCTATTTGGTGTTTACTGTTTTTTTCATATTAAAAAGAAGTCACAAAAGAAAAAAATCGATGTAACTTTGATGAGAGTTGAGAATCAAGTGATATAAAGACAATTAAAGATTTCTTTAAAGAATAGAACATTTGAGAGGAACGTGCAGTTTTTGTAGCTATAAAAGCAAAATATTTAAAACTGTTAATTCTTCCCAAAATGATTTATAGGCTTGATATAATTTCAATTAAAATCAGAACTCAAAATAAAAAGTGATATTAATTATTTGAAGAAAGTAGAAGAAAACAATTAAAAATGAGTAACAAGAAAATCTAGAAAAAATTTGAATAACAAGATAGGACTGGCTCTATGAAAACATAAAGTGAAATGAGTTTTACAAACAAACTAAGAATTCACAGGGCTAAATAATGTGCCCAGGAACATGAAGCTATTAAGTGGATGAGTTGAGATTTGAACTCAGGCTCAGCTTATGCTAAAGTATGTGCTAATTTATTACACTACCTCCTATAAAGTTCAAGTAGTTTAAGCACTGTGGTACTAGAGCAAAAGAGACAAGAAATGTATTCACAAAGGACAATAGCCTAGAAACAGACCCTTTAATACATGAAAATACATATCATATGAAAAAGAGAAGTGCCATAAATCAATATGAAGTGTTAGTTTTTAAACAGTTAAAGCATGTGGCACTTAACTATAAAAAATTAAATCTTTAGGTGACCAGAAATTACTTCCAGATAGGTTACGTGCTTTAAGGTAAAGAAGTTAATCTGTAAAGGTGTCAGAAGAAAATACAGAAAATAAAGTCTCCTTGTGAAAGGCCACTCTATTATGGAAGAACTCACAGAGAGAAGTAAGTAGATTTAACGACACAAAACTTTTAAATCATGCCAAAAAATAAAAGGGAATTGAACAACAACAACAACAACAATATTTACAGCAAATGCACACTAATACCTTCCATATATAAAGAGCTCCTTTAAATAAGAAATAAACTGAAAAAAATAGATGGATATATTCTGTAAACAGAGTAAATCATAATAATATTCAAATAAATGTTAATTAGAATAGCCATAATACTTATTTCACCTCTCAATTAACAAATATTTTCTTTGTTGATAATATCTGTTGCTGGTGAGGATGCAAAATATTGACGTTTTACTCTCAAGAATATGTGATTAGGGTTCTTTAAGAAGATGCAACTTACTCTGCCACAGGAAATCAGGAAATTTATGTAGGCGTGGTAAGACATGTTTGAGCTGGAACACAGAGGTTAAAATAGGAGCTTTCTAGGCAGAAAAGGGCACTTAGGAAGGAGGATTACATTGCCATAAAAGGCATGGTGTTGTTAGCAAACAGTAAGATGATGACATAGCTGAGCTTAGAGTTCACAGTTAGAAATATTAGGAGATAAGGCTGTTTGTAGGAGCCAGTTTTTTTAAAGAATATTGAACACCAAGCCAAACAAATTGAACTTGATTCTGTAGTCCACAGGAGATTGGGAACCTCTGCTCCAGCACCTAACCTAATTACGCTGAAAATAAAAATAAAAACAAAATTAATACTAGGAGGCATAGTTGGTGAAGGTGTCTTCAAGAAATGGGAATCTGAGTTGGCCCTGAAATTTTGGACAGGGCTTAGTTAAATGGACAGGCAGCAACCCCAGTGTGGGGGATGCACATGCCAAAGAAAACCGGAGAAGTGGAGGAAAACCCGTATTTGTCCATTGAAACAACCTGACGAAGGAAGTGAATTTGAATATTTGCTTGTTGCTGTTTCCTAATCCATCATTTCACATACTTGGTCTTTGACCAGGAGGTCCTGTGGTTAAGAACAGAGAAGTCTCCCTGGGCACAGTTGGTTTTGATAGATTTCAAAGGACCATATATTTCATACCATTAATTTTGTTGCCCAGGGTTTTAGGTTAGAACTTCATAAAAACATTAGAAAGAATAAAACCTTCAGTTTCTCTGGGTCTTGGATAAAATTGCCTATTCCTTCTTGAATATATGCCCAGGGGGTGTTCAGAGTTTGTGCAGAAAGCAGGGACTGAATTAGTATCAAGCTGAGCCTTGATCACTTTGAGGTGTTTCTTTTGTTGAATGCCAACATTGTCAAAAAAGCACATTTGCTGTGACAAATGAAAAGAAAACATTTGCCTTAAGAGGTAGATTGTGGAAAGCTTAGTAACAATAATGTGTGCATCTAAAAATCCCTCTGTTACTTGCTTTCACTTTCCTTGAATCTCTGTTCTTTTTTTTTTTTTTTTTCTTTCATCCTGTCAATTTTTGGAGTTTCGACTCTGTGGCAATAGAAGAGAATTTATATTTTATAAGAAAGTCAGTTATAGACATTGATTCATTGATGTATTTAGAGGCCAAGAAGTCTGTTTGCAGTTCTTTCAAAAGCAGCTTTTGATTTTTTTTTTAAAAAAAAAAATAGTATGTTTAACAAGTAGGAACTGGAATAATGAATATTAAAGGAATAGACTTTTATCACTGGGTTTGCCCTGAAAATAAAAGGATCTGTTAAATAGTTTTCCTTTGTGTAATGCCTCTTTGCCTACCTGCAGACCTTACACTGTTGAAGGCACCAGGTGTGGAGGCAGACAAACTGTACAGGACCCTGGTGCATTTTTCTCCTATTATGTAATCCTCAGGCAAGAAGAAAAGGGAGGGAGGAGGGGAGAAAAGAGAGGACAGGATTTTCTCTCCTGAGAATGAGGCAGAAGCCGTATGATGCAGGAGGAGGAACACTCCACTATGAGTGTTTTTCTTTTTTGGAGGGAGGGTTGTTTCTGTTTCTCTTTTTGTTTCCGTTTTTTAAATCTGTTTGGCTCTTGCTAGCCATATGGCCCCGGGCCAGTCCGTCAGCCAGTCTGGCTTTGAGTCTCCTCACCTACAATGTGTGGCGTTGGTGCAGTCGTCTCATTTCCCCGCCCGTTGCTGATGTAAAGTTGGTGATTCTTTCCAGAAAAATATACCTTAAAATGAGGGTAATTTAATTGCACATCAAGTAAGAATGGTAACAGATTAATTTGGGGATAGCTGGGAAAAACTCACAGGGAATATTGTGGAAGATAAATGCCAAGTGTGGGATTTTAGTGGTGGCTTTCTCTCTAGCTCCTTTCAGGGGACTGGTTCCTTTATGGACTCTGGTTGTTTATATTGTGCTCTGTGTTCTCATCTTCTGAGTTGCCCATGTGGGCTTGTTTTTCTTCCCCCTTGGATAAGACAAGTATAGGATTCTGTTTTTGGGGTTTTTTTTTTTTAATATCCCTTTGACATGGGGATATTTGTAGAGATGTAGTTTTATATAACCAGGCCATGCCGCTGATTGGGTTTTCTTAATCTCTAGAATTGCAGTCCATTTCCATTTTGAATTTTATCAACAGAAGATTTGTCTATATCTTTAATGGGAAAATAGTCTTGCCTCTACAACTAGATTTTCTGATTTATCTAAAATAGTATTAATTTGAATGCCTTTGATGTTGCTTTGAAAGCAGTATTTTATATAGCAACTATTGTTACTCAGGACTGAGTTACCATGGTAATAAAGAACATTCACTTGAAATTAAACTTTTCAGGAAAGGAAAATTTATAGTCTGTAACTTTCTGGTTGGTTTGGATGGACTACTGGAAATCTGCCTTTTAATTCTCATTTTTTGAAGTAATTTGTTTTTCCTAAGATTAGTGTGCATATTTTTTTTTTCCTAAGGAAAATTAAACACTGAATTTTGACACTACCATTAATTTCTTTGAATCCCTGGGGGAACAGCTTTCCCTCTTTAAGTAATTTTGTAATTATATTCTCATTTCTTTTTCAAATAGATAGGGGGAGGAAAACTGTTTCCTTCTTACCTTCTAAGTTCTTTGGCTGGCCTAATAATTAAATTGGCATAACAAGGAAAAAAAACCAAATTTAATTTAGTTACGTATGGGAACCCCAAAGATATGAGGCTCCCTGGCAGTCAAGCACTTGAGGCTTGTAAGCCATCACCAGGTATCTTCAAAGGGGAGGAAGGTAATTCACGGAAAGATGGGAATAGCAAATGTTTGGTAAGGAAATGTTTTCCATGCCATGCAGATAAATCTTTTTGATGTAAAAAGTTATCTCTGGTAATAGCTCTTCCTAGTAAGGCCCTCTATCTAAATCCTTCTAGGCAGTTAAGGGGAGGGTAAAAAGCTCCTCCTGAGTCAGTTGGGACTTGATTGTCTTTAGCTTGAAATAATCCACATACCAAAGTGGCAAGTTCTGGGGCGGCCTGCCCTGAACACCGTCGCGCTGTAATAGCATTGCCGTTCTTTTGTTGTCCTGGCATTTCTTGTGATAAAAGGGGCTGCCCTTGAGAATAAGAATTTGTTTTCTTCATAGTGTGTGACAAACAATAGGTCCTTAATAGAAGTTTGTTGAGAGAGTGAAGAATGAATAAAGTGTGATTTAGCTGATAAAAGTTCACTGGGCTCAAAGTGTTAGTTTTACTCTCAATTTAAAACCCTCTGTCATTAAAGGTTATGTAGAAGTCAACAAAAATACTAGCAAAATTATTTGCTTCGTCTGGCATCTTGGATTAGAAGGACTTCTTTTTTGGTTCGTTTCACCTTTTCATAAAACCTCCCTGCTTCTTTTGCTTTCTGTTACCAGTGTATCCAGGCAGAGTTGGTGGTTCTGTTTTTCTGGATATTTGGAGTATGCATTTATTTGCAGGGTACATAGCTTTTGATAACACACGTCTTCCTTACTAGACCTTTAGTTTATTGAAGATCCAACTGGGTGCCTGATTTTTAGTACGTGATCACAAATGTTTGCTAAAAAAAAAAATTAGATGTACAAATTTTGGTTGTATATTTAAATAGTACTTCCCAAATGCTTTGGGAAAAATTAATTCGTACCTTCTCTTTTAAGCAGCATGTGCATATATGTGTGCGTGTGTGTGTGCACGCTGCTTCTGCATCAGTGTTGTGTCTTCCTCAGGAGGTAGAAAAGGGGACAGTGTTACAAAAACTGTAATGTAGGGTGTGTGAATGACAAATGCCCTTGAAGGGGTGTGTGTGTGTGTGTGTGTGATAGTATACATATCTATCTTTTTAAAAGCTATTACTCCTACATAAGTTCTCTTAAAAATACAAACAAGATATAGGTGAAATAAAAGTTAATGCCTTTTAACCTCCTGTTTCAAATCTTAAACATTTTTTTTTTCTTGACTCTTTGGTATACATGCCTATAGACTTCCTAGATATATTGTGGATGAAGTTATCCAACACCTTAGAGAGACTGGAAAGCAAGAGAGAACTTCTTATATATGATGACTATGAACCCCTTAACTGGATTCATGTAAAGGACTCTTCCACTGCAGCTTTGAGAAATACATTGTGATAGGCATTCTCGAAGCTTTGAAAGGCTCTCTGGTGACAGTTTGCAGGCCGAGAATGACTAATGAGAGAGGCTGTCACTGAAGTGGGCTCCTTGAGCTCTGGAGCTGATGAGGTCCCTGAGAGGCAAGGGTTAAGGGGCAGCACGTAACTGATAAAGCCAAGATGAGTGTGGCTACCATTATTGGCAGCATGGCTGGAATAGTGTTCAGAATGGACTGACCTGTTGAGATCTTTGGTGTTGACTAACTGACCATGGTGTCCTTAGGACACAAATATATGGGCAGCCTCGTAAAGTTTTACTTGATTTGTACAAATGAAAAGAAAATTCAGGGATTGGCAAACAGAAGCATGACCTGAATCATCTCAGTAAGAGTCACAGCCCTTCATCCAGTTCCCAGATTTGAGTCAGTTTATAGATTCTGAACTCCTTTAATAAGGGGATAGTCCAGTCCCTCTGAGAACAACCCTTCAACGTGTCAAGTGTAAAACTGTAAAATGACCCTGTTACTCTGCGGCCCTTTGGACGGGTTGACTGTGCATGGGTGGAAGAGAAATATTCAACTCTGGGGGAATGAAACGTTAACTCTAATGTGACACTGTTTCCTGAGGAAATAAAATATTACTGTAGTAGACCAATAACAGTAAGGTCTTACGGGAAGTTAATGAAGTTTTTTTTTTTAACATTTTTTATTGATTTATGATCATTTTACAATGTTGTGTCAAATTCCAGTGTAGAGCACAATTTTTCAGTTATACATGAACATATGTATATATTCATTGTCACATTTTTTTCTCTGTGAGCTACCATAAGATCTTGTATATATTTCCCTGTGCTATGCAGTATAATCTTGTTTATCTATTCTACAATTTTGAAATTCCAGTCTATCCCTTCCCACCCTCCGCCCCCTTGGCAACCACAGGTTTGTATTCTGTGTCTATGAGTCTGTTTCTGTTTTGTATTTATGTTTTGTTTTTTTGCTTTTTGGTTTTTTTTTAGATTCCACTTATGAGTGATCTCATATGTTATTTTTCTTTCTCTTTCTGGCTTACTTCACTTAGAATGACATTCTCCAGGAGCATCCATGTTGCTGCAAATGGTGTTATGTTGTCGGTTTTTATGGCTGAGTAGTATTCTATTGTATAAATATACCACCTCTTCTTTATCCAGTCATCTGTTGATGGACATTTAGGCTGTTTCCATGTCTTGGCTATTGTAAATAGTGCTGCTATGGACATTGGGATGCAGGTGTCATTTTGAAGTAGGGTTCCTTCTGGATATATGCCCAGGAGCGGGATTCCTGGGTCATATGGTAAGTCTATTCCTAGTCTTTTGAGGAATCTCCATACTGTTTGACTTTAGTCTGTGTCATGATAAGCCCAGTGGGTCCCTGAATCCACCCTAATTCCAGAATGCATGACAGGAATAAACATACTCAGCACTGTCAGAATCCCATTATTAATAGAATCTCCTGCTTCTCCCTCCTTTATATTATTTTTGTCTTAATTTACTCTTGTACTTTTAGGTAGAAAGAAATATTTCTCATGTCTTACTGCTAGTCTTAAATTTACTTCTTCATCCATGCCATTGTTTCTTCTTTAACTGCAATAGGCAGACCCCATGCTTTTGTAATTCTATAAAAATTGTGGAAGTGTACGTGTTTGAAGACCTCACCCCCAGCGCCTACCTCACGAACCAGAACCTGGGCTTGACCAACTTGCTTTCTTCTGTGCAATTCCCTTTCCAAAGAGAAGGATGTATTTTGGACTCTTTTTGGGTTTTTGTGATACAGTAAAGGGGATGGGTAGAAAATGACTAGAGAAGTGAGAGAGAGGAATTTTCATTGGAAGGGATTGAGTTTCATTAAAAAAAAAAAAAGAGTGAGAAGAACAGAAAATTGAATGTAGAAAGGAAAGATAGGAGAGAAAAAAAAAGTGATACAAGTACCTATTCCTCTAAACTTGAAAATAGTAACAGGAGATCCTTGGGGGTTAAACGTTGCCTTGCAGTAGAGGATGTTGACATAGACCATCAGTGGAAGGAGTGTAAGAGAGTTTAAAAGATACTATGAAGTCATCTGCAAAACAGAAAGACTCTCAGACATAGTAAACAATCTCATGGCTACTGGGGAAAGGAGGTGGGAATGGATAAATTTGGGAGTTTGAGATTGATAAATGTTAGCCACTATATAAAAAAATAGATAAAAAATAGTTTCTTCTGTATAGCACAGGAAACTATGCTCAATATCTTGTAATAATCTTTAATGAAGAAAAATGAAAACGAAAATATGTATGTATATGCATGACTAGGGCATTGTGCTGTGCACCAGAAATAGACACATTGTGATTGACTATACTTCAATAAAAAAATAAATAAATAAAATTTAAAAATTTTTAAAAGATGTTTATGGACACTTAAAATGTACTCTCTTCTCACTCCTACTCACCTTCCTGTGTATTAATGGTTTATTTTTGAGCAATCCTATGAAGTTGGAATTGCCCTATTGTCTTTGGATGAATAGCCAGTCTTTAACTTGGCACTGCACAAAGACCAGGCCACCTGGATCCCAGTTATTGTCAAGTTACTTCTTTTTCCATGGCATTGATCCTCCTGCACCTTCTGTATATTTGTGTTAAATTACCATCACTGGGCATTGTTTTCTTAAAATAATGAATAACTTTTGAAGTAGAAGCTGATTCATCATCAGCAGTGTTCGTGTGTTCAGTGAAATCGTGATGGCTTCCAGCGTGGATGACGAATATTGACAAACATTTTGTTCAGGTTACATGCTCATCACCAACTTTCTTGAAAAAAGCAAATGAATTTAACATTTACTTTTTTATTAATCATTATCTTTTCTTGGTTTATTACTGTTGAATTGATTTATTATATTTCATAATAAAGGACTATAAGGGTGTCCAGTCTACTCTATATATTTTTGAATGTTTAACCTCTATTTCCTATATATTTTTCATATCAGTGTAAATTATAATTTTCTACATTTCCCACTGACACTGTCACCTGAAGGCTTGATGGCTGTGTGCATCTCATGGACTGCAGGACGGGGCATGGTGCAGCTGGCTAGTACACCACATGGCCTGAAGGGCCACTTGTTTATTTCTTCCACCATCAGCCCAGATTAGATGATATTACTTGTTCCAAAGTATGCATGTCTGAGGGCGTTTCTGAGAGCATTTCTTCTTAACAATGAACTTTTGTACTTGCAGTGAAGGTGTTAGTTATGTTACTTCTGGAAAGGACTAGAAAGGAAATGATTTATTCTGACTTAACTACACACACATGCATCTCGCCCAGTAGAAACTAAGAACGTGACAGGATCTCTGAGTACAAAGTGGAGGTCTGTCCTGTTGCAGGTTGGGTTCACCAGAAACTGACTTTGAGGAGTAATTTGTGGATGTAAAATGAGTTTCAGGGATCAGTACCTGTGAAGGGAGGGGGAAGCTAAGTGGGACTGGGTCGAGGAAGAAGCTGAATCACCATGTGGTCTCTACAAAGCCTCAGCCAAAGTGATGGGAAGCTCTGGGGCAAACACTGCCCATCAGAGTTGCCTGTGTCCAGCTGAAACACCCCTGGCTGCTCTGTTTAGTCACTGGATTCCAGCTGTTCTGGGAAAGGCGTTTCCCCTGCACCTGAGGCAGACTCTGATATCTGAGGACTGGAGGCTGCCTGCCAACTGCGCTGTTTTCTTTTTTTCTTCTTTCTTTTAATAGTGTTAGGGAGAAGATTTTAATTTTTTCTCATTCCAGGAATATTTTTGCATATTATTTTTGTTGTTATGCAGATTTTTATTGCATTTATTACCTTCTGCATATTGAGGAGGATTGCAGATTGACTGTTTTCCACAAAGGGGAAAATAAAGAGCTTGAGTTACAGTGAATGTACAGAAAAGTTTGACTTAGAATTGGAAAGAGTATTTTGTTTTTCTCACCTTCGCTTTCAAATAAATATTGTCTCACAGTTGATTGTCCAGAGACCCCATGTTAATGTAATTGTGCTCAGTATGTCATCCAGATCTGGTAGCCTCAGAATCCGTTTGTTGATTGAATGGGAGAAAGGAAGAGGGGGTGAAAGTCTGCAGAAGCTTGTGTTAACTAAGATCTGTCCCCCACTGGTAGAGAATCATGTTCGGACATTACCACCTCATCAGTCAGCTCATCAAGATATCAGTCTGCAGAAAATCCTCCGGTTCTTTTCAGTGGCTTTAATGACATTGTTTTCAGAAGCCCTGTGAAAGGACTGAGCTCTAGTTTTTGGATGACTGCCTTTTTCTTTAGAGATAGTCTCTGGGCCTACTGAGAAAGCAGATCATCTGGTGTGACATTTTGCTCCAACAGAAGAAGTATTACTTAAAAATTTCTGCTACTTAACAATGGAAACATCAATATATTTTGGTCTTTTCCTTAGCATTAGATAAAGAATGGGATACTAATTAAATGGTCAAAATCTAGGAGACTAAAGGATTAATGTAAGAATTATAAACAACTTTTCTTTTACTTGGATTTTTCTTAGGATAATTTTATCATTTATTTTTATTCTCATAAAAATAGACATTCATTATACTTTCATAAAGTTCATTTTTCACATTTAGGAATTTATAAATATAATGATGAAGACAGAAGTTTTAAAAAGCACAATTTAAGGTGCTATGTAGGCTTTCTGTCTGTGTATATATGAACTTTTATTTGACTGTCACGATAGCTGCTCAGGAGGCTTCACATTCACTTGGTAGTCCTTGCGTTTATGACGCTCAGATTAAAGGATGCTTCAAATGTAGGGCTATTAACTGTGGACTTCATAGTTTGGGTAGCTTTATGAGCACTCTTTCATATGCTACTTTTGCTGTGTGTGGGGTGTTGTTTTTGTTTGTTGGTTGGTTTGTTGGTTTAGTGCTATCAATATAGTGTTATCTCCAGAGGCTTTCTTTCAGATTTACAACCAAATGGACTTTGTGATTATGTAAGTGGAGAACTGTAGCTGTGTTATATTATGGTTGTTTTTATTAATAATTATGATTTTTTTCTTTGCATTTAAATCAATTTGGGAATCATTCAGTAAACATTTAATTTATATTAATTCTTAGCATCCAAAGATATATCATATTTAATGTAGCTGTTTGAGTGAACAGTTCTTTACTTGATGTGTAGAGTGCACATTTGACGTTGGGCTTCGGCTTTATGTTTTTCAAGACCCATTTTAGGAAAGGGATAAATGGAGGGTAAAAAAAGAAAAAAGAGAAACACTGCAAATCACTCATTTAATGGGATACTACATCGATTGGAAAGGAGACTGAAAAGCAAGGGTCATATCATCAGAGAAACTTACTAGTCATTTTATTATAATAGTTTTGTTGATGAAAAGTAGCAGTACGTCAGTTAATAAAATTATTTTGAAAAATATGGACTCAAAGAGTAGGTATGCTTAAAGGAGAAAAATAAAGTGCGTTCTTGGATCTGTGGACTGTAGGGTACAGCCACCTCTGTGTGAATCTTACTTCCTCTCCAAGTGTGTTATAAGAACTGTCGGTGGTGAAAACAAAGTGCAAAGTCGAGGTCAGTTAAACATCTGATTCAATATGTTTTCATAAATATGAAGATAAAATCTACATCTTGAGCCTCAGCCCCACTTTGTAACCACTGTGGTCACAAACATTTTACATCTAACTATTCAGTGGCCTGGAGAAGATAGCTGTCATCAAGTGTAGATTTTCAGTATTTCGTGGAAGCCGCTCTCCTTCAGTTAGTGATGGATTTACTGTTATTAGCAATTGAGTTGTTTCCATTTATGTCGTTCTGAGCAGTGCTGCTCTGAATATCCTGTTAATTGCTGCCTGAGACAGTATGAAAGTTTCTGCAGAATATATACCTCGGAATGGAAATATTGGCTCATAGGCTATGCAAAGGTTAAACTTAAAAGATAATACCAAATCGTTTTCCAAAGCTATTGCACCAACTTTCATTCCCTCCAGACATATATAAGAACTTATGCTGATAAACATCCTCTCTAGCACTTTGTCTTAGGAGATTAATTTCTGTCAATTGACTGCCACGTAATGCGAATGCTATCTTACGGTGTGTAGTTTTAATTCACATTTCACAGGTTACTAATGAGATTGTGGATTCCTTGGTATACTTATGAGTCATATGTGTTTCTTCTCACCTTTCCTTTATAAGATTTTAGTATTAACCTATACTAATAATACTTTCTATTTTTATATTTGCTGTTGTTGTGATATATTAATCATAAAAATATGCATAGTCATTAAAGTGAAATAAAGACGTAGTTAAAGAGTGTATAAAATGGTGGGTAAATTTCTAATAAAAGCTGCGTAGTTAAAATAGTTAACAAATTTAAAGACTAGGAAATAATTGTTTTTGAAATGATCTTATGCTTTTTTTTAAATAGCTTGATGTTTATTTTTCTTTTGACAGAACGGTTTCGAGATTTACTGCTTCCTCCATCTAGTCAAGACTCTGAAATCCTGCCTTTCATCCAATCTAGAAATTATCCCAAGTAAGCAGTAAAAGTTCCCTGGGTATTGAGAAGGGAATGGGCATGAGGTTGGGAGAGATTTGGAAGGGCAAAGACAAAATGTTTTCCTATTTTAGGATGTCTGAAAAAGCCCGAGTAACCCAACCCAACTAACTAAGGCATCTCCTGCTGTGCAATGTCTCAACTCTTCACAGCTGGGTCAGAGAGAAAAGCTCGCTGCGCGTGTACCCCAGCTGTGGTTGGGGAGCTGTCGCTGAGTGCACACCATAGGGTAACTCCATCAGTATCTGGTCGTGCTTCGTTTTGCTTGATGCTGTATCAACGGCGACGGATACTTTGTGACTGATCCCTCATCTGGTTTCCTGTTTTCTATCCTTCAAATGTAAAGATGTATTTATATTTAAAAAGTGGTTTTCAAAATCACCATGTGCTAGATATGATTTTTAACCATTTCTATATATTCTTCTTTACCATCTTGATGACTCTTAAGTGGGGCAGACCTTTCCTTAGATGCCACAAGTGTACTTACTGGTTGAAGCAGTGTGCCTTCATCTTCCCAGAGAATAAGTAGCAGGGTTTTTTTGTTTTTGTTTTTTTTATGGGTTTTGTTTGTTTGTTTTGGGGGGAGGTAATTAGGTTTATTTATTTACTTATTTATTTAATGGAGGTACGAAGGATTGAACCCAGGACCTCGTTCATGCTAAGCATGCGCTCTACCTCTGAGCTATACCCTCCCCCCCGAGTAGCAGATAGCAGATCTTATTAGGCATCCTCTTCCCTAAAAAACAATGTATGCTGGTATCTTGATCCTTCCTATGGAAGCCCGGAGTACCCTCTACTTTTTGAGTAATCTGACTTTCTTTACTGTCGAGTGTGCAGCGGGCTAAAGAATGAATAAACTACTACCTGAAACAGAATAAAGAAGGTTACCAAATTAAAGAATTAGAGCTTGGTTTACACATATTTTATCAAAACTCATCACAATGCTAAATGATTCCTTCTTTGATCAGTTTGGCAATTTATTCCGGTGTTCCCTGAACGTCACTTTCTGGGATTTTTTTTTTCCCCTAATGCTTAGCTTTGATAATATTTACTTAATTCTGATCACAAAATAAATGTAGAATCTGAACTGTCTGTTCATTGTTTCAGGTTTAGAGATTAACCCAGGTTTAATCTCCAGCAATAATCTTCTAATGTTCTCTTAATACACACAGGGACATGCATGTGCCTGGACCAGCCTTGCATGGGTACATTATTCTTCGTGTATGTGTTGACAAGGGGCGTGGAGGTGCCTGAAGGGGTCCATGCATGTCTACCGGTATTTTTGCCCACTGCTGTGATCTGCACGGGCCAATGATACTTGCTTTTTTGCCTCGGAGGCTTCTTGTCTGACTGACATCATTGCTTCAAGGGGAAATCAGAGAGGTTTCTCAGCTGGATATCTGCTGATCTGCTGGCAGCTGTTTCCCTAGGTTTCCTTAGCTATAGCATCTTCCGTGTATCCTTCTTGTTTTAGATGACATTTCTCATAGTGATCTTGTTCTTAGTGACTTTTCTCATGATGTGACCCGTTCTAATATTTAACAGAGATGCCATGTTGACAGTGTCTTTGTTAGTGTCTAACCCTTGGGGTTTTTGACATCTTTTTAACATCTATAGATTAGAAGAATGAAAATCACCCATTGATGCCATACACCTCATATTATGGCAGTTAAGAGTGCGGATCCTTCCCCAGCAACATGGAATCCTCACTGGTGTGTACGGTCCACAGATTTGTGAATTCCTCCACCCCCGACCAAAAAAAAAAGTGTGGACCCTGACCCAGACTATCTTACCTGCTGACTGTGACCTGGGCGACCTAACCCTCTGTGCCTCAGTGCCACGTGCATAAAAGGAGAGAGATACTCACCATTCATAGGTGATATAAAGATTAAGTGAAGTAATAAAAATATTTTAACTGACCTTGACACCTAGGAAATACTGCTTTTTAGCTGCAAATGTTATTTATTGCTATTCACTTCAAATTGCATATAGAATTAACTAGATTTGCATGTTTCCAAACACCATAAGGAAATAGATTATTCATTTATCTTGCAGGAGAGCTCTTATGTCAAGATACTTTTGTCCACCCGCCCTTATTAATATTTAGAGAAGTACTGTTTATTCAATATTTCTAAATTACTGCCAGATGCCGATGGCACTGCATAGATGACCACTTAACATCTTTATGAGCTTCAGTTTTCTGAACTATCAAATGAAAGCATGCTAATTAAAGGTTTCTGGGTCTGAATAATATTTATATAAAAATCTGGCTTAAATACAATTAGTTTGTTTAAGTTACAGAATATTAAGTGCTTTCATCTTCTTGCTGCTGGTTAATTGTCTCGTTTGGCAGAATTTTAGGAGGTGCTTGTGGGATAGAGAAAGGATAATATAATTCAATTTGTGCTGTGCCTAGGGAGTGTTGAGTTGGTCCTGGAAAGGGCATAGGAGCAAAAACCCTAAACAGTGCCCACGTAAAGAATGCTGGGTAGAAGAAGAGGAAGTTGTGGTAAGGACCGATCAGTAAATACAAGTGGGCGGGGATTTGTGTATGTCTGGACCTAATTCAAACAAATTTTGTACTATTCATGATTTTAAAGACTCTCATTTATTCTCTCATTTATCTTCACTCTCAAATATACCCTATTCATTATTAAAGATAACTAAAAGTCAAGGAATCTGTCATTTGGGGACACACAAAATCTTCTGGAAAGCCAAAAATTTAACCAAACCATTAGTATTTGTTGCTTTCATTCATGATGCAGTCTTCCTATTTACATTGATTTTTCTGGTTCTTTTACTGACTCACTGAATATAGATTCCATTAGTGAGAGACACGTTTTAAGAGCTAAAACGTAGGTTAGGAAGTGACTTATTTGCCCTATATTATGCAGTGTCACAGAGTGATATTTACAGAGAGTAACGTAGCTGACCTCCTTTAGTTAAAGGAGACTCACTCTGCACTAGTTAATGCCGGCTGATGAGTGGGCCGCGGTAATTGGGACTGAGGGTGGGCTCTCTAGTTAGCATAGTGTCCCTGCAATCTTAAGCATTCGATCAAGAGACACCCAACAGACAATAAAACATGGAAAAAGGTATTATATTTAAGAGAAAAATATTCATAAAGAGGAGAATTGACTAGTTCTTGAAATGTGTGTGTTTTAATGGAAAGCTTTTTTTTAAAAAAAATATTACCTGTGATGGTGCTGAGAACCATTGTTCTAAAATATAATAATGTTAATTAATCACATCCATAAACTCATATTTGACCTATTGCCAAAGCCGGGCACTTCTGTTCTCATCAGAATGTCATAGAAGACATTGCACCATGCAAATTCTCAGAGCGTGAAGAGGTGTGTCAGAAACAGACAGCAGAGTGAAAAGAAGAAAATGAATGCATACTTAATACAAAGTAAGTGTTGATTCATAGGTTAGAGGAAAGAAATGGAGATAATGAAATTTAAGTTTTATTACTCATTACTTAGCTTGCATCTTTGTTATTAACTTTGAAGGATTTGGCTTTATAATGTATTTAGACTAGAGGGTAGCTATAAATATTATTACCCTTGTAAATGCAACTTGGGGATGTAAATGGTTGAGAACGTTTGGTGTAATTTTACTCACAAAGGACTTGCAACCATTTTGGCAATTAGACCAGCAGAACATATTCCAGTGGCTCTGAAAGTTTAATAATACATATAAAAATATTGTGAAAGTGAGGAATAAACTGTTGCGTATCTGTGTTTGGTTCTCTTAAAGATCAAGTTCTCTGGAATGCTCAATGTCAAAGCTGTGTAGAGAGGGGAATGTTATTTGTGACAAAATTCAGAGCTCTTTCTCCTTGGCTTTCTTTGCCACCCAAGGACGCTTTGATTATTTGGACAATAAAAGCAATGTCTCGACCCAATGTCATGTCCAATGGGCTGCTTAAAAATGGCTTCCAAAAGTGATATTGGTTAATATACTTAAATTGCAGAACTTCAGGTGACTTTTCTGGGCTTCATCTGCTCTCCAAGTTGTCTTCCTTTCTCTTCCCAAGGAAAGTTTCAAGTTCCTCTTCTTCCAGATGCCCTCCCTCTTCAGTAATTTTCGTTCAGTCTGCACATCTCTAATATATTTATCACCTGAGCTAAATTATTCCCATTCATAAAAAAAAAACCCAAAAACCCAACATTAACACTTTCTGCATGCCAGGATTGTGTTATGTGCTTTATCTGCATTTTAATCTTTACCATTTCCCTATGAGTTAGTTAGTACCATTTCCCCAAGTTTAGATTTTACAGATTAGGAGACTTAAGTTCAAAGAGGGTAAGTGACTTACCCAAAGTCATAAGGTAGAGCCTGGTCTCAAACCGGGTCGGTTTGGCCCTCAGATTTTACCTAATTGGGCTCTTCTGCCTCTCATTTATTCATCTCTCCATTTTTCCATTCTTCAAATATTTATTGAACAATTACATGCACCAGAAGCAGTTGTAATTACTGAAAATACAAAAGTTATTAGGAAGCATAGTATATAGCTTTGGGGGACCTAGGGTCCAGCAGGGGAAAAGCCAAATCAGAGTTTAATGAAGAAATTAAAGTTACAGCAATATGGGAAGTCTTATAAATTATAGAGAAGTACACTAAATTCAATTGGAGGAGAGAAGATAAAGTGCCTTTCTGTCTAGGTAATTTGTGTAAAGTTTAATTATCCTTCTGGGTAAAATTTTGACAAGTGCTATGAAACCAAAGAGGCCTTTTAGATGGAACAGAGAGCATAACAACATACGGAGCCATGAAATGGGTGGTTCATTGAGAGATCACGTTTCATATTCAGGAGGGAGGTGATAAAGGGCCACTGCTGTCGTAATGGTAACAGGGAAAGGCAGACAAATGTCTGAGGATGTTAGCAGCTACAATCAGCAGAACGGGATGACTGTTAGACAAAAGGGAGAGGGAAGGGAAGGGGATGAAAAGGGAAGGGAAGAGGAAGAACTTCAAGGAAGGAGTTCAAGCCTTTTTTTATTGAAGTATAGTCAGTTATAATGTGTCGATTTCTGGTGTACAGCACAATATCCCAGTCTGTGTGTGTGTATGTGTATTCATTTTCATATTCTTTTTTATTAAAGGTTATTACAAGATACTGAATATAGTTCCCTGTGCTATACAGAAGAAATTTGGTTTTTATCTGTTTTTATATATAGTGGCTAACATTTGCAAATCTCAAACTCTCAAATTTATCCCTTCCTACCCTCTTTCCCCATTAGCCATAAGATTGTTTACTATGCCTGTGAGACTGTTTCTGTTTTGTAGATGAGTTCATTGGTGTCCTCTTTTTTCCTTTTCTTTTTTTTAAATTCCACATATGAGTGATATCAACATGGTATTTTTCTTTCTCTTTCTGGCTTACTTAGACAATCTCTAGGTCCATCCATGTTGCTGCAAATGGCATTATTTTAGTCTCTTTTATTGCTTTTCACTTGAGTCACAGCCTGGCTTACTGTCCTCATAACGGGACAAATGGCAGGTCTCTCTGAGCATGGTTTTTTCTCTATTTCGAATATATTAGTAGTACTATAGGAAGGTTTCCTGTTTCTCCTTTACTCTCACATACAATACTTCTAGCACCAGATGTGCGAGAGTTTTTCCCACACCAATCAATTCTTCTGTACCAGCTGGGTATCTGGCAATTCAGTTCAATTCTGCCACTAACCAGGGTTAGAGACCCCACACGTTAAGACCTCAGTCTCATAAGATTGTTCACTCCCACTTCAGATGCCAGACACAAGTAGTAGATCCCCAAGTGATTCACCACTTCTGCCTAAATTAGTTAGAAATCAGGGTTCCTGTGACCCCCTCCTTGGATCCTGTCATTTGCTAGAACAGCTCACAGAACTCGGGGGAACACTTACCGATTTATTATACAATAAAGGACATGAAAAGCTTACGGATGAACAGCCAGGTGACGAGAAACACAGGGCGAGGCCTGGAAGGGTCCTGAGCGCAGGAGCTTCTGTCCCCGTGGAGTTGGAGGTGTGCCACCCCCTTGGCCCACAGACGTGTTCACCAACCAGGACACCCCTTTTCTGGAGGGTTTAATCACAGAGGCATGGTCAATTATTAACTTCAATTCCATCCCCTTTCCCCTCTCCAGAGAATAGGAGGTGGAGCTGAAAGTTTCAAGCTTCCAGTCATGGTTTGCCTGGTGTTTCAGGGGACCACCAGCTACTTCCATAAATTCCAGGAAATTCCAAGCCTATAGCTAGGATGTCAGGCAGCTGAACTCGCTAAACAAGCTGAGGAAGTAAACACTTCCTAGGAGATTAAGTTAAGCACGTTGGATTCTCCGTCTAGTGCCTTTGAAAGCTAGGTACTTTCCTTGTTTTGCCTCATCCTGCATTCTCAGCTGTCACACGTCTCCTCAGACCTCAGTTGGTTTTAGTTTTGAAGAGGGTTTGTTTGTTTTGACTTAGAAATTGTCTATCAGTTGAGAGAGGAAGTGGCCCGAAGTTTTTCCTTTGTTAAAAATCTTAAAATCCTATCTCAATGTTCTTGGACGGAAACGACCTCCATTTTGCAAAAGGTGATGCATAGTCCTCAATGGCATTCTCAGCTCTAGACGAGCGATATGTTATCAGAGTTACACCATGATTTTAGAAACAGCTTATGAACTCTATAGTGTAAATGAATATTAAAAACGCAGTTAAAAGTTAATCAATTCATAATGGTTATGGTAGTATAATTTTGATTATATGCCTAGTTTATGGGAATTCCTTGCCAAAGAGGTTTTTTTTTTTTTTTTTTGCAGCCCTTAAATTAATTAACGATTTCTCTTTGTAAAGCCTTGAGTGAATAATTCAGAACTCCAAGAAACAGGTATCAATCAAAGCAGATTTTCAGACAGTGTTGCTCTCATTATGCATAAGATTGCATTAGGTAATAATCACTCATTAATTACAGAGGTTTCTTAGCCCCCTGCTAGTGAAGTTTCTTTCCTTCCATCATTCTGGAAGTGCAAACAATGTGGACCACCACCCACCACCTCCTGCCAAATTTAAAGTCAAATTTTAGGGGCCTGCCCAGGTCACCATCTTTAAAATCCCCACCTGCACCAGCTCACTCTCTGTCCTCCTTAACCTGCTCCACCAGCAACATCATTGTCACATGGGATATTGTTAGAAATACAAGTTCTCAGACTTTACCCCAGACTTACAGACCCAGAAAATCAGGTGGTGGAGCCCAGCACTCTGTTTTAGCAAGCCTTCCAAAAAATTCTGATGCACACTAACATTTGGAGACCATTAGAGAAAGAAAGATTGTGAAGACTTTCTCAAGCTTTTTCACTCCCTCCCACTTCTCGTTGTTTTTCTCATACGATACGTCCTGGGAGTG
This sequence comes from Camelus ferus, assembly GCF_009834535.1. Classification (NCBI taxonomy): domain Eukaryota; kingdom Metazoa; phylum Chordata; class Mammalia; order Artiodactyla; family Camelidae; genus Camelus; species Camelus ferus. The sequence continues at coordinate 10,494,607 of NC_045705.1, read as the reverse complement.
GAATGGTCTAAACCTGTAATACTATACTCTCCAGGGCAACAGTTCATCACATTTACTTTTTTCCCAGAAAAGAACTGTTACATGAAGGATGGCTCCTGAATCTATCCATTCTGCAAAGCAGGATTTTCCAAGAGTTTCTTGGCACAGCGTGCCCTTTTCAGATTCTGTTTTGCCTTTATGTATAGCACTAACCAAAATAATTTATAATTGACTGTACTCATTAATATGTGATCATTAAGGAGATGAGCTTTGGAGGCAAACTTACAAAGAATCTAATAGCAGTCTTTCTTCTTAATAGAAGTGTGGCTTTGAGAAAATTACTTAGCAGTTTTGAGTTTTAGTTCCCACTGCAGTAAGAGGGAGATTACACCTTGCTGTGAAAGTTCCTGTGAAAGAATGTAGATTAAGAGTGAAGGTGTGGATAGAACATTTAGGGTAGACCCTGGGTTAAGTTCACCGTTTAATGAAGAGCATCCATTATTATGATACCTCATTTTAGTTTTCAGAGATAAGAGTCTCAGGTAGTTTTTGATTTTTTTTTTTAATTACAAGAACTTTTTAAAGTAAAAGCTAATTAGATAAAAAGGCAAACCATTGTCCAGAAATGTATGTTTGCATCAGCATTAAATGGGTGTAAATTACAACTCTTCATAATGATACCTAACCTTTATCCCATGCTTACTGTGTCCAGACACCATGTCAAAAGTTTTAACAGGTATATTTGCATTCAGCTACATAAAGCAGAGACATAGCTAAAACTGATGGGGGCTTATTTTTCTCATGGAACAAGAAGTACCAAGAGAAGTGGTGGCTTCTGTTGGTTCAGTGTCAGCATGTTCCATCTGAGGTGCCTGCAACTCCCTTCCCCTTTCCCACTCGTGATGGCAAGACGTGTCCTTCAGCTTCAGTGTCATGTTCTCACTCCAGGCAGAAGGAAGAAGGGCAAAGAGCATGTAAAGTGCAGGCAAGCCAAGGTGGTCTCCCTTTCAGGGAACTTCTCAGAATGCCAGCCCAAAACCTCGTCCATCTTATTAGCCTCAGCTGGGTATTATGGCTGCCGCCATTTGTAAGAATGGGTGGGAAATACAATTTTGCTTGTTTTTTTATCTTAAGAGGATACATTACTATAACACCACCACCAATTGGGAATGAGGAAAATACATAAAGGGTAGGAAATCAGTAGTCATTGCTTTGCCTGAATTATCTCATTTACTCCTTGCAATAACCAGTGAGATGTGTATTATTTTATCACTTTGTATTTACAGAGGATATAATTGAGGCGAAAGAGATAGGGAGCTTGCTCAAGGTCACACAGCTATTAGCTGGTGAAGCCATGACTGAAACTCCATTTAGAGCCTACATTCTAATTTACTATATTACTGTATATTAAACACGTAGTTTTATTCATTTTCTTTAAATTTTCTTTAATAACCCTCTTAAGTTTTTTTTTTCTCCCGCTTGGAATTTTAAAGGGCTGATTTTTGCTGTTAAAATGTCTGTACTGAAAGTAATTGCTATGAACATTTTGAGAACAGAAAATTTCACCCTACTGTGAGCATGCTCCCCTCTAGTGAATGAGGTCTCAAGAATATTGTCTCTAAATTAAAGTTAAAGGCAAATGAACATGTTGAGCATATTTTGTTCCTTCAACTCCTTTCAGCAAGTATTTGTTTAGTGCTATTGTGTGTCAGCAAATGGAGGTAACAACTGGGCTGAACTGTTTTAACACAGTGTCTGAGTTTTCCTGGGTTTTGAGTTAGTATTAAAACCCAAGGAGGAAATCTGGTTATTCCTAGACAATGGGGCTCATTGTCCTTATAAAAATATGTTTTATTCTTATACAGTTCTGATGTTTTCAGAGCACTTTCATGTGTCATATTTTATCTATTACATCCATTCATTTCTTCTATTAATTTTAATTATTATATAATTTTCCTCTTGTTTATTAAGAACCTCTAATCAATAGATTAGTGAGTTTAGAAGCTAGAATGAGAGAAGCTTACAGCAGTAGAGTGATTATTTCACTCTGTCTGAAAAATGTTGCAGCTAGTAATATTTTGTCCCAACTGAAATTCACCTTCTTGGGGTTCTGTTACTCCGGAATCACCCAGGGAAGAGAAAAATGAAGGCAGAGGAAAGTGAGGCAGAACATTAAAATCCATATACCCACAAAATATAGTAATATTGCATTTAATTCCCAAAGGCTATGTCACTTTATAGATTGAGATTTTGTTGGTGGTGTTTCTGAATTCTTACTTGCTTGGATTATATTTTTAAATATCGTTCTATATTGTTGTTTTGGTTTGGTTAGGTTTTGTTTTAAGAGACCACGATGTTTTGGACATTCCTTGCCTGTCTTCCTTTACAAGCACTTTTTTGCTGCTGGTATTTAGTGGTTATTTTTCTACAGGTTAGTCTCTGCCTCCTGGTAACGCTGAGGGTGTGAATTATGTGTGACTTTATTTTGCACTCCTCATTGATCGTACAGTTTGGGGGAGGATTCATATTCAGGTAGCAGACATTATCCTCCAGATCCTGAAACAGCTAAGTCATCACTTTGTATAAACATCTCAAAGAAGACGATACTCAGAGAACACAGAAGAAAAACAGAGGGAAAATCCCACCTTATTACTGACATTAATAGAGTTCTCTGGAAAGATGGGCAAGCAGTGCTTTTCAGACTTTAATTTGCCTACAAATCACCTGGTGATCTTAGTAAAACACAGATTCTGATTCAGTGAGTCTGAGGTTGGACCTAAGATTCTTTCTAGCAAGTTCTCAGGTGAAATTGATGTTGTTGGCCCAATAACCATGTTTAGGATAGAAACGTACCACGTCATATTAGCCAAAGCCTAATGAAGGGCGTTTCATTCCTTTCAAGGTCAAATTTTATCACATCTGTCACCAGGGAAGGGAGTAGTTAGCACTCAGCACACTAAGCAGAAGAGAGTAAAGATGTCTCTCCTCATGGTCACCTGTCTCTGATTACAAAGGAAACTCTGAAAGCACACCCAGCTGATTATTAATGATGAGTAACAACATATCTATAACAGTGGTTTTTTCCCTTAAAATCTGTTTTATCTGAACTAAATGTCATTACAAATATTTTGCTTTTGTTTGAACTTCCTTCCTGAATCTTGATCCTTTAACTTTCAACTTTTTTGTACCTTTATGTTTTAGGTGAATCTCTTGAAAAGACTCATCACTCTGCTTTGTTTTCTTATTCTAGTCTGACAGTCTTTCCCTTGAACTGAAGGTTTTAGTTCATTGACATTGAATTACATTCTATAGCATTATTTTGTACTGATTATTTGTCCCGCGTTTTCTGTTTCTTCCCCTACCCCTCTCTCTTTTTTTCTTTTGGCTGGGAAGACAAGGTGCGTCATAATAAGAGAAGCCATGGGCTATTTCTTAATTGAATTGAGCTCTCTACACTAATGGAAATGAAATGGCAACAACAAAATATAGCACAGTTAAATTTGAGGTTTATAAGTTTATTCAAGCTAAAATTAGCTAGCATCTAAGGTAACAACTTACTATACACATTGCTTTCAGCAGGAAGGGTAAGTTGCCATATGGATAAAAGAGGAGAACTAGGAAAAAGATGGAGTGATTTGTTTGAGAAAAAAAAAAAATTGTAAAAAATTTGAGCCTAAAGGCAGGTAAGTGTACAGAAAATAAAAAGGCTTCACCATCATCTTAATAAGTAAAAGTACAAGTTAAATTCAATTTAAAAACTAGCACTCTTTGTTGGAAAGGGTGATTGTCGTATAAAAGTCTGCATGAAAAATCTAAACTCATCTTGAAGTGTTTATTTTAATTGAATATATTCCATCTAAAAGCTGTCAGAGGTAATTTTATTTTAGTTGCAGATGTATTTAAAAGTATGTTGGAATGGGGTGTGAAAGTTGGTTAGATGTCATAATTGAAAATTCACGAGGGGTTGATCAGCTTACAATTCATGTTTCCAGTTAACTTAGTGTATGAAAAGTTTGAAGAATTTGGTAGCTTTTCTTTTAATTATTTGAACTATTTTTTTTTTGCATATTAACAAACATTTCAAGTTACATATTAGCAGATCAGGCCTACTTTAGCCAGTGCAGAAAAAAAAAATGAAACTAAAAGGCAAAAAAAAAAAAAAAAAAAAATTTCCTTAACTTTCCATAGGAACGAAGTCCAGTAGTGGGAATCCATCTATTTATGTATGTGTATGTGTGAATTTAAGAGTGAAAAATATGCAGATTAGATGATCAAAAATAATCTTACTAGTATAGAAAACGTAAACATCTAAACACACACATTAATAATTTTTAATGCATGTTTGAGATGGTGGGAGAAGAAAATACTTACTGGGGTCATAAGCCGTAAGAAGTGTCGAATCTAGTTGAACAAGTGCAGTGAGTGCTAACGCTCATGTTTGCTCCTAAAAGTGTATCTCTTTATCCCCAGAAGGCTAGAGCTGGTTTTAATGGACCAGGTGTGGTGGACAAGAGACAAGGCTGGCCTCTGAGGAGGGTTGGAGAAAGACCAGAGACCCCTACAAACAGCCCAGGCGCCTCAGGTGCAACAGCCTCAGTGAATAAGGAAGAGGTGAAACGGTCTGCTCTGCAGAAGGAGCTAGTGGAGATAACGGACTTACGTGACTTACGTGACTTACTTTTGTCTTTGGTTCTAAGGGGAGTTTAAAAAGACGTCTCCCCTGACATTTAGCATCCAGAAGCTTTGTCTTACTTGTGTTGGAAGAGTGAATTCGTAATATGCTCATAGCCTAATAAATACAGGGACAAAGATTTAATTTAAAGTGAGTCCAGATTCATGCCATCCTCTTGTTGCCTGAAAGAGGAAAATGAAAATCCTCTCTTGGGGAGGATACACATTAATCCTCAAAGGATTCCTATACATAAGGCACCAAAGAATATGAGTCCTGTTTTTTTTTTTAAATAAGGAAGCAAAACATGATGAGCACGTTAGTAAAAATTATATATTTAAAAAGTATGAAACAAATGTTTAATATGTCTAAAGAAATAAAAGGGAGCATTAAAATCATGGCGAAGAGACAAGGGACAGTCATATTTCTCAAGGGGCTTTTGGGAAAGAGCCCATAGAGCTTCTAGAAGTGAAAGACACAATATCACAAACTTGAGCCTTTTAACGCAGCCATGGACAGAATAAAGGGGTTGTCAGATACAACTGAAATAGTTACCCAGAATGTGACACACAGAGACAGAGGTACGGAAACTATGAAAGAAAGGTTGAGATGAGATGGGTGGAGTGAGAACTTCATGCATCTCTTTTACCTTAGAGGTCCGAAAGGGAAAAGGGGAGAGTGATGGAGATGTAATATTAGCTCAAATTCAGGATACCAGTAAATCCCAAGCAACGTTAGAAAAATAAATTCACCCTGGGGGAAATTATAATTTACTTACAGAACAATAAAAGCAGAGACCAACACTTAACATAAAAGTAGTTGAGACAGGGGAGGAGGAGAAACAAAAAGTGGGACCAACAGCACAGGGTGATACTGTGGTAAGTAATTCAACATAATTATAAACGGAATTCTACAGTTCAGAGCAAAAAGCCTGTCAGGCTGGAATAAGAAAATAAAACAAGGCTGTAAGCTAGCTATACTCAAGAGATTCGCTCAAAACATAAAGACAGGCAGACAGTTAAAAATGAGGGGTACAGCAGAGAAATTCTAACCAAAGAAAAATTGCTTCAGATCAAATAGACTTTAAGGCAAAACCATGTTCGGGCCTAAAGCTAGAGTTCATATTCAATGAAAAAAGATTCAATTGAGCATTTCTTGGATTGAAAGAATTAGAATGAAGTCCTGTTTGGGAAGACAGTTTTGGTTTGTTTGGTTTCATAAACAGAAATGGAGGCCACTCGGGTGGTAGATCTAAGCCATTTGTTACATGTGTGGCCTTGAGCAAATGTGTCAGCTTCCAGAACCTCAGCCTCCTGACCAATGAAGTGGAATAATGTTATTTAATTCTTGTTTACTAATCACAAATAATTCATCTAAAGCAGGTAACCCTGCCAATCACGTAGCTCTACTGATGTCAGAATAGTCAAGCAGAAGGCTGTTGGTTTTACACCTTATCATCTTTACATAAACAGAATGATAAGGCCTATACATTTATTTTGGTTAGAAAAATAATCCTTGAACTGTCTAATTCAGTTCAAAGATAGCTGTTCTCTTACAGAAACCTCACTGCTCCAGAGGCTTATTTATTCTGCAACTTTATTAAAAATAACGCTTCCTTTGATGTCAACCCAGTTAGAATATGTGGCAGAATCTCCATTTTTGGCAAACACAGGATTGGTCTGAGATCAAATCAGAACTTTATGTAAGTGTGTTTTGTAATCTTTAAAACACTATAAATTTGTTCAGTGTTGCTATCCACCTCATGGCTATTAAGAACAAAAGTTATTTATTTTTACCTTTATGTACACACAAGCAGGGTTAGTTCCAGATGATTCTCCCATATAACCAGTGGCTGTCACAAAATTGCCTCTTACTTCTGCTCAGAAAGTTGTATTTAGATCTGGGACTGAGCTGCACAACCTAACAGATTGCCTTTCAGGACTAGACCCTGGTCTTTCTCTCCTCTCTCACACCCTGTGCCCCATCCCACCCCAGTATTCCAGCGAGGAGGCTCGGGGCTTCAGGCTGGTCCTGGCCCCTCCTGTGGTCTCAAGTCCCCCACTTGTTGAATGGGGATGATGATACTGTACCTGCCTCAGAAAGTGTCAAGAACACAGCATCCTGTGTGAAAAGTAGAAAGCGTTGCGTGTGTGCAGTATGGGTGTATAACACACGCAAGTTACTCCTCAGGTTGTGCCTCCTCTCGTACTTGCGTGTTTCTACCTTATCACCTCCTTGAGGACTGAACTTGCAATTACTCAGTGGCTCATCTCTTTCCGTTTTGTTGTTGTTGTTGTTTTGCTGCTACGTTTCTGGTCTCCCAGTGAACGTAAGTCATTTCTTGCGCTGATGGTGGACTCTCTGAGGGCCTGATGGTGCTCGGAGGCATCACTGACGCAGCTACAATAAAGCTGCCTGGCATCTGTGGCCCTCCGCAGTTCTCAGTAGGCTTTTACTGTGTCATCACATCTGATCGGTGTTTTTTTAGATGAAGAAACTCAGAGTTAGAGAGGACAAGTAACACGCCTGTGAGCCCAACCCTCGCAAATGACCAGAACCCCGAGTTCTTGTCTTCTTGCCCAAAGTTATTGCAGACTACTGGGGACTAGCTGTTGAGGGTGTAGGGAGGGTGTGTGTGAGCATGTGTGGTTTGGAGAGCGGACAAATAGGAAAGAGGTGAGTTCATGACTCCTCTCTCTTATTCTTTGCTAGTCAAGTAAAACGTCCTTGTGTTTGTTATTTCTTTTAAGAAGTGTTGGGGAGGAAGAATTCCTTTCTCTTTGCCCTTCTAGGTTCTTGTCTGAGACTCCCATGTAATAAAAGACAGATGAACAAGATTAACAATAAAAGATATTTATATCATAAGGCTGACTGCACAAAGTTAGTTTCTTGGACAGTTACTGTTTTTTAAGAAATTTTTTATAATAGGAAAAAAGGTTTAAAATGGCAGTATCTTATATACAGAGATGTCTTTTTTTTTTTTTTTTTTTAACATAAAGGTGGCTGGAACTAGGCAGTCCACAGAGGGTATAGTAATTTTGCAGCCATTAAAGGTAAATGTTTAGACGAACAACTCAGGCACAAGGAAGGAGGAAAGAAAGGGACACGGATAAAGAGATGTAACTTTCAGCTGAGACAGCTTCCTTCAAGGAGCCTTCCAGTTTTTTTCTTCTAATTGTGTGTCCATTTATATCACACCAGGCAGAACATAGTCACACAGCCAAAACAGGTGCAAGGCAGTCTGGGAAGTGTAGTATTTTGGCTGGGTACTTGGCTTCCCTGAATAACAGGAATGTTTTGTTACCAAGAAAGAATGGGAGGATGAATATTGAGCGAACAATTAGCAAATTCCGTTGCAGTTAAGAAGGATTTCACTCACACACACAAACGCACACACACATACACGAATATGCAATCACAACTAGAGTAATTAGCGATTCCTCTGAGATTGCACTGAGATTGTTCTCCAGCCGTTTCTATACTAATAAACCTAACCAGGGCAAGAGGAGGAACAGGGTTAGTTTCTTTTCTATTCATGTGGTAAAGATTTCAGAAAATAGTTCTGCTACTGACTTTACCATTGATAATAACATTATTGAATTCAGACACAGTAAAACAAGGTATTTTAATTGAGTCCAATATCATAATGTAATATGATCAAAGCTGTAACTAGTCCTTAGCTATCTCATGGTTCTATCTGCATTTCCCTACACTTTAAATGAATGCTTTCCTCAAAAAAGGCGCACTTTGAAACAGCTGTAGTTGTTTTAATATTGATAATTCATGAAGAACCCTTCCTTTAGCTTATCGCAGTGAGAGACAATGAACTTAGACCTGAGCCATCACAAAGCCTCGACGCCAGATGCAGCATGTTTGCCACATAGAGAAAATTAATTTAACTTACTTTCATTTTTCCCACCATTGTCTGCCTCCTCCACAGGCTATACATCGACGGCCCCTTTGGAAGTCCGTTTGAGGAGTCTCTGAACTATGAGGTTAGCCTCTGCGTGGCTGGAGGCATTGGAGTAACTCCATTTGCATCAATACTCAACACCCTGCTGTATGTCATTTTGATCCATGTTATTTGTCCAAATAGCGAACTGACAGTATTTCAGACATCTCTCTTTTAGTAAGAAGTAATTCCTTACCGAATTCTTCTACCTGTTGTTCAAGGAACTCCGTTTATGGATTGATAAGGGGAATTATTCAGGGATCCTCAAAACGTGGTCTGTGGCTTTCAGCATGGTTCCTTGTAAAATATGTCGGTGCCACAGTTACGCTCTCCTTCGCCCTTTTCCTCTATCAAAGTCATTCTCTCTGCTCTGTTTCTCTCCTTCCTCATCAGTGGTAAGTGACACTACTAATGCAATTAGTCAGCAAATATTTTTGAGCACCTAGGTGCCGGTTGATCTTGTAGTTTCTGGTAATACAGCAATGACTGAGCAGAGTCCTTGCCCTTAAAAAGGTGACATTCAATTGGGGCAGGTAGAAAAATAAACCAGTGAGAAATTCATAAATAACATTATTTCAAAAAATATGAGAACTATGATGAAATGTCAGGGAGATTAATGGGATACAGAAATAAAGAGCAAGGGTTATTGTGGAAATGTGGTCAGAGAAAGGCCTTCTGAGATGACAGATGAGCACATCGTTCCTGGGTCTGTTACTCAGCAAATCTGTAACAGACTGAAGAATAGAAATTTCAAAGGTAAGTTTGCTTGGCCAGAACATACTTTTTCAGTTATTTTAGTTCTAGGATTATAGGCAAAAATTAATTGATTGATATTGTCATGAAACCACAAACAAAATGACAGTAGGAAGTTCTTCTCAAATCTGTTTCATTCACTCTTCAAGAAAACACAATTTGCCTTAAAGTCCCATTTTATGAAGTGCTGAAAAAGAAATAAGTTGAAGTGATGGGTTTGAATGATATATTATTTCAATTTTAAATACTTGATAAAGATTTGGGACTTTTTGGAGGTTCTCAGAAAAATAACTATATTCGAAACCAGAAATTATTTGTTTCTGAAAACTTATTGCACATTGTTTGGACCCCTAAAGTTTAAAAAAGGGAAGAATATTTTCTTAACCTCAAGCCTACTTCGTAATTATAAGGAGGAATCCAGACTTGGAATTGCGAGTTGCTGGAATGCATTACATAGTAGGTGGTTGTGAAATCTCTTTCTTTAATGATTATTAAGAAGGGGTAAACAGCCAACTTTCTGGAATGATTTGGGCTCATTTTTGCCTGGAAGCCAGGGCAGGGTGATCACTGGAGTCCTGCTGAGTGATAGAACTCACTGAAAACAGAGAACTTTTTTTTTTTTTTCTTTTCTGAGATGCAGAGCTGACATTGCTCTGACTCTAAACTCTGTTCAGTTTGATACATTCAGCTGGAGATGGGTGATATGTATACAATACTCACAAGCTTGAACACGTAAATTCATGGAATACCCCACATCTTTGAGTCAGTATATTGCATTTTAAATTCATTTGGGAGTTAAAGTACGTGCTATGTCAGATGCTGGAATGTAAATAACTGGTTTTTCCAAAGATTGCTTGCTAATGAGAAGCAAATATTCAGGGATATAGAGATTCTTAATTGTTTTTGCCATCCTCATCGCTATGGTGTTATTTTAATTTTAAAGGGATGATTGGAAACCATACAAGCTGAGAAGACTGTATTTTATTTGGGTGTGCAGAGACATCCAGTCCTTCCGTTGGTTTGCAGACTTACTCTGTGTGTTGTATAACAAGGTAAAATTAGGTTTGTTTTTCCTTTTGCAATTGTTTAAATTTTAAAAGATAGCCATTTTATTTCAAATTATTGAAGTAATAAGTGCTCACTATAGGATAAACCAGAAAATGTGCAGATGAGTGAGGAGGGAAAAAAAAATCCCTTAAATAAACAGAGATAACGTCTGTTAATAATTTGGTCCACACCTTTTCAGATATTGGTATCTGTGAATTTGTGTATATATCTAGGACAAGTTTTGACCTAGGATATTTTAACATAGAAATGTATACATATGGCTCGTGATGTATGCATATAGGATGCATATATATATGCATATGTGGATGCAAATGTATGCACATGAGATGGTGAAGGAAGACAGAGAGAGGAAAACATCACAGACAGCAATTGCTGTTACACCTTCTATCCTTTGTTCTAGTAGCTCTTTATATCTTATCTCCACCTTCAGTATTCCAAGTGGGTTGTCAGCAGACCTTTGGCACAGTAATACAGAATTTCATAAATCCCAAAATCTAAGTTTAATTCCTTCCAGGGGTGAAAGGCAGCATTTTCTTCTACAGATAACCTTTTATTTTTCTAAGAATATATCTATCTTTGTCTTTTTAAGTTATGCAAGTAATACACCTATTCATCTTTGCTGCAAATTTGTCAGATAAGCCACATGAAGCAAAATCCTCACCCAAAATACGTAACCAGATGTAACTCACAAACTTTCTATAAATTCTATCATACTATTTGTATTGCTCTGTAAATTGCTTTAAAAAAAAAAAAAGTATTACTATGCAACCAGATACAAAAGGACAAGTATTGTATAATTCCACTTGTATAAGGGACCTAGAATGGTCTACTTCATAGAGACAGAAAGTAGACTGGTGGTTGCCAGAGGTTTTGAAGGAGAGCAAGTGGGGAGTTAATATTTAATGGATACAGAGTTTCAGTTTGGGAAGATGAAAAAGTTCTGGAGATGGATTGGTGGAGATGGTTGCAAAACAATGTAAATGTATTTAATGCTAAACAACTGTACACTGAAAAATGGTTAAAATGATCAATTATATGCTATGTATATTTTACCACAATGAAAAAATAAGTGCAGATTCCTGGGACTCACCAAGAGCCTGCTAAATCAGGAGGGGAGTTGGGGGAAGGGATGATGAGAAGCCATTGAAAGGATTTAGATTTGAGCAGGCTGATAACGACTGTAGATCATCTTGGGAGCGTGTGTGAAAATACCAAGCCTGGGGTACTTCAGTTTCTAGAGGAACAGAAGATGGGTGATGGCCAATAAAGGCGATCGGTCCGAGTGGCCAGTGAGGTAGCAGGAAAAGCAAGAGGTGGCTCTGTCCTTGAGGTTAAGGGAGGAAACTCTTTCAGGAAGAGCGAAATCAGCACTCTCAAATTTATGAGTATTTTTTCTAGGTTGATACCTGAGACTGAACTCTCTAAGTTGGAGACTGTGAGGAGATGTGAATGAATTTAGTATATACTGACAAAAGGTCCCCAAAAGAGGCTGAAACAATTTACATTCCACCAAAGAACATGAGAGAAATTTCTTCCAAACATTTTATTACCAATCTTTTACATATCTACCCATCTCTGAAAGAGTGCGGTCTCATTGTATTTTCCCCTACAAGCTAGGGAGATTGAACCTCTCTTCCTACGATTATCAACCACTTGTCTCACTTCTTGGATTTCCTAATTCTACCTTTGCTTTTTTTTTCTAATTAAAAAAAAAAATCTTTCTTGAACTGATATAGAGCCCGTACATTTTTTTTTTAATAACAGGCTATAATTGGATCCAAGATACAGAAAAACACATTTGAATAAAAGATGATTTATAAGGCAAGCAGCAGGGTAGGAAAGGAATGAAGGAAAGAAAAACATAAATGGCTGCACCTTCAAAGCAGTTGAATCTTAATATTTCTTTTCAAGTTTTTTTGATAGGTTATGCTTTACCCTTAGGGTTCCATGGAGTAAATAACACGAAAACTTAACGCTAGTATAAACAATGTGGTGATGATTATCTTCTACACACAGCCCAGCATACTTGTTTTGGTTTTTCACATCAGAAGGATGAACACTGGTTCTTCAATGGTGCTTCTGACGATGATGTTAAAAAAGGAAAGTCTTTTATTATTTTCTGTGTTTGCAACTGTGTTACCAGGTTCAGTATGTGGGAGTGTGTATGTTTGTGTGTGTGTGTTTCTTCAGTAGATATTATTGCTTGTCTTTAGTAAGGGAGAAATTAAAATAGAGACATTGAATTCATTAAATACATTATTTAAATTTGCACACTTCTCTCTGGAGGTCACAGGCATCAAACACCTGATGATGCAAGAGTTATTGGGTTAATCTCAGAGCAGCATCCTGGTAGACATTTAAGACAAAAATCAAAGGGGGAGGGTATAGCTCAGTGGTAGCATGCATACTCAGCACACATGAGGTCCTGGGTTCAATTCCCAGTACCTCCAAATAAGTAAGTAAGTAAGTAAGTAAATAAATAAACAAACAAAGCAACAAACCTAGTTACCTCCCCCTGCCAAAAAAAAAAATTTTTCTTTTTGAAGACAAAAGTCAAATGCAAGTCACGTGCTTTGTGAGGTGCTGTCCATGACTGGCATCTGGAAATTCCTCAGTTTTGCCTCACAATTAAAATTCATAAACCCTGATTCAATTCCTACAGGGCTTTAAAATGAATTTAGGGTTTGGATGTAACTTGAGGCAGCTGTTGTGTGGAACATAACTAGCGATTTATATTTTAAGAGTATTATGGGTGCTGAGAGAATCTTCATTTATCACCGTCAACGTAAAATATGTTTTTATTGGGATTTTACCATTTGGAGTTGCCGCCTGTCAGAAAATATGTAATTTTAGAGCTGGAAGAAGCCTGTGAGATTAGGTCTTTCAACCCTGTCGTCGTCCTGATGAAGAAGCCTATATAAGCCTATATACGTTGAGTAACCCCCCTAGACATCTCAGGGTCAGATAGCGAAGGCAATAGAAGTCATTCCCTTAGTTACCTGCCGGGAGCCCTTACTATGACAAGGGTGCCAGAGGAGTGAGGAAACGTCACTTAGTCACTCCCGACTTGCAGAATGACTTCTTTTGCTTTCCTGAAACTTCTACTTTGAGCCCGAGCATATCCATGAAAAAGTGATTGCTTTCATGCTACATAGAAACAGTGCTTGAAATCAGTGGATCCTTTTGCCGTAATAAGGTCCAGCAAAGGCACACATACCGTCTCAGGCAAACCTACTGTGCCCCCTGATGCTCAAGAAATAGTCTGGCTGTTGAAGAAGTGCTGGTCACTTTCCAGGTCTTTCCTCAGAGTCCACACATCAGATACGCACCCCTGTTCTCCAGAGCACACCTGTTGTGTCCCTTCTCTTCTTCCACTTTTGATTCCTTTTCTTTCTCTTTCACCTTCTCCTTTTTTCAGGGTGGTGCAAGGAAACCCTAAGAAGAGTAATGCATTTAAACGTAGATTTTAGAAGTCAGGATTCAATCAGAGCCTGGGCCAGTCATGAGCGAATTCACTGGGAAGCACAGGGGGACAAAAACCCTTTCCTCCCTTTGTTGGATTTCTTTTCCTTTAGATATTTTTCTTTGTCAGTTTATTTTTCAAGATATCAAAATGTTTGAGGTTTTTTCCTAGGATGTTTTATTTTGGCAGGTACGTTCCCTCCTCATACATTTTTATAGCCGGGAACCCAGTGCTGAATAGGAAGAAGGTGGGAGCTTGAACCGAGTCATTTGGGGTTTTCTTGTTTTGTTTTGTTTTGTTTTGTTTTGTTTTGTTTTGTTTTGTTCCTAGCATGTATATTATATATCACTTTTGACTTTTTTTTTTTTTTTTTTTTTTTTTTTAGAAAATCATGTTCTTTCTGCGTGAACTCTTAGGTAAAATTTAGAGGCTCTTAGGGAATAAAATAAGAACTATGTAGGAGGGATTTAAAGGAATATTAGTGGAGTAGTTAGCATGCCTGATTTTGTATCTTTGAGGGTAACAGGGAACGAATCCCTTCCACAACCTTCATCGTAACTAATCAAACCTATAGACAGTAGGCAGCAGGTTATTAATGTCAGAATCTGCCGTGTATGTGGTCCGTGTTTATGTACATGTGTATATACATTTGCTCGTAGATGTTGGCTGTGATAAGACGAGACCTGTTTTAACAAATTGTAGAATCACGTATGTTCGAAGAGGAGAAAGTCTGTGTATACAGAATCAATTTTAATGTCTGTTTACTTTCATGTCCTCCCAGTTTTGGCAAGAGAACAGACCTGACTATGTCAACATCCAGCTGTACCTCAGTCAGACAGATGGGATGCAGGTATGTGATTGGATGTTCTTGTAAATTAAACAAGGCTCTCGAGGATAGAAGATTTACTGTAGGGGCTGGGCTGGAGGAAGATGTCTGCAGGTGGTTTGAAGAGATGCTTCCCACGGGGAATGCCTCTTCTGGAACGTGTCCAGCAAACTCGTGGCTCGTCCTTGAAGTCATCCGTTTTCTGCCTTTCACTTGTCCTCCTCACAGGGAGCTGAAACAGACCTTTGAGTTCCCCTCTCTCCTCTTCTCTGTTGCCTCATCTAGAGATCAGAACAGACGTGAACAGTTTTGTGATTGTGTTCAGGGAGGGGAGGTTTTATGCGGGGAGAGAAGATAAGGTCATACAAAATGAAGCTTATATCTCTTTAAGGGAAACTAAAAAATCTAACAGACATCACGTATTATTTACTTAACTGCTAGACGCTGTGCTAAGCATTTCATATACATTTTCTTATGTAATTCCAACAGATTCAAGAGGTAAATGATATTGTGAGCCCCATGCCATAGGTGAAGAAACTAGTATTTACATCAAATTGCTGCATAGGTGTAGAAACCTGGGTGTGAATGCTCCCGCAGGTTTTATTTCATCCATTTTCTGTAAGACTTTGAATACAAAATATGAATGCTTGTCAGTTACTGTTGCATCCAGCGCAGCTTGGGACTGTGTCTGGGGATGGGCAACGTAAGACTTCAGAAACAAAGAGACAAAGTAAAGAGCAAAGATGGGAGCAGGGGGACTCAAGATCTCGTGGATCTAGAGCACCGACAGCCTGGTCGACATCATACTTATTAGGAGTACACAGCTCAGAAAAAAATGCGATCAAAGAGGTGGGGCTTCAGATATCCGATAAGCCCTAAATTCTGCTTGCTGGTTAACTGATTAATTTCAGGCCCATCCCTTCCAGGAACAATCACCCTCCTCGGGGTATGCAAGATTTCTAAGTCTATCCTGTTATTGCCTCTGGGACAATCTTGAGATAGCACGTATTTCCCCTGGGTCAAACCGCTCGCTTTCATGCCAGAACAAAGTTCTGTGAATGGATGATCTGGCTTTCCAGGACCTTCCATTGTTTTACCCTAAGGAAATATTGTCGCTGATAGATGCAACTGGTGTTCCAGGTTCTTGTCCCGTCCCAGAAAGAATTCAGAGACAAGACTTAGAGGTTAAAAAGGTAAAGTGAGGATTTATTAAAGGATGGATAGTACACTCTCAGGGGAGAGTGGGCAGGCTCAGGTGAGCAGCGGCCCTGAGTTTCTTTGGCAAGTTATTTACATAGGGTGTAAAAATGAATGGGCGGAATATTCATTGGGGAGGGAAGGGTTTGGTATCATATTCCCTGATTATCATCCCAACTCCACCTTCCCAAAGGGAGGAGGGATTTTTGTCCTTATTTAGTCTGGGTCAGAAGTGTCATGGCGTCGGTTCATGATGGATACTTCTAATCTGCAAGGCTAATTTTATTGAAATGAGGGCATAATGAGAAAAGGTTACATTCGGACACTGGAAATTCCTGCCTTTTCTGACCTTTCTTTGTTGGTCTCCAGGCCAAAAGGTGTGGCCCCTTATCAGCCCAAAGATTCCAGCTTTTCCTTCTCTGCCCAGGGACCCCTGCTGCTCACATGATGTGTGGTTTCCTGCACTTGGCCTGTGCCCCTTCTTTCTGCCCAATTCCTGCCATTTGGTCTGTGTCCCCCTTTCTCTGCTCATATCTAGCTATCTGCCTGCTCTAACAATATCTGCCCTCCTTCGTGCCCTTATGGTCAATCTTAGGATTGCCCCTCACAAATTTTCTTCAGCATAATATGTGCTATAGGTCATCTACTGCATAAAACATTAAAACGAAGCAAGCATGTGCATTTTAAGCAAGTAAGTGTGAATATAATATTTTAAACTGGAAATTTAAGTGCAGCTTGTTTTCTAGTTGCTTGTTTTCCAGCAGCTTGTTTCCCAGCAGCTTGTTTCCCAGCAAGTTACCTCAAAACTAATCTAACCCTATTTTTTCTAGTCAGATTTCTATCATACTTGGTATGTAAAAAGTATCTCATTTTGCTGCTCTCATGAAGCAAGTCAGTGTCATTATTCCTCATGGTTTCCCTGTAATTAAGGTACGGAGCATAACTTACATCTGGTTCTCAGTTTGTCTGTCTGGGACTCAGACGCTTTCTCCTCTCTTCTCATCTCACTCTTGACTCTTCGCCGCCAATTCAGATCTCATATTCTGTTCACTGTAAACACCAGCCCATTCATTAGAAGCTGTTTGTTGATAGATCCCAAATTTGGAGCTTTTCTATTTTAGGCTGTCATGTCTGGGATCATTTCCCCAAATTTATGATGACAGTTCATAGTATTTTACTCATACAATGAGCCATTATACGACAACTTTGCAGTACAGAAACGCTTCCATAAAACTTACATGCTGCACCCTTTTTGAGAGTAAGCAATTAGAAGGCATTCTTTAACATGGCAGTTACTTACAAATGAAGCAACTAACTGAAGTCTAGGGAAATCAGCCATTTGTAATGATGGCATTCAAGAAGATAATGGATTTTAAAGGGAAAGAGGGAGGAAATGATGCTTCTAAATGACTGTGCTTAATAGGTTGCCATTTGATACTTACATGCTTTGCCTCACAGCAGTTTGGTAGGAAGCCACAACGCCAGCAGAAATGATGTTAGAGAAATGGGTTATTTGTCCAACTCTGTGTCATATAAAATGTAGCACTTTCTTTCTGGCAGAAGATAATTGGAGAAAAATATCAAGCACTGAATTCAAGACTTTTTATTGGACGTCCTCGGTGGAAACTTCTGTTTGATGAAATAGCAAAATGTAATAGAGGGTAAGTCCTATTCCTCAAAAAATTTGACACGTGGCTAATGATCGAATTAAAATATTCCCAAGTCATTACATGAAGTTTTTAAAGATCATTTAGTAATGGGTTTACAAATTACAGAGTTGCTTAAACACTCAATTATCACTGTCAAAGGAGGAAGCAAGGCGGGAAACACCTAACGTATCTGTAATGCCAAATAATTAAAATTTGGTGTAAAAATAGTCTATAAGGTATTTATGAACGAGACTCTCCTACCCACTTTTAAACTTGCATGGACCCGTATTAAAATGGATGTTCATTCCCACAGTATAAATCAGGTGATCACTGGAAATTTTTTAAAAGTCATGTTGGCAAACAAGGGAGTTCTTCTAATAGTTCTAACGTGAATGTGCTGAAAAATCAGCTTTTTTGTACCTTTGTACCAGAATGAATACATTTTTTAAAACTCATAGAGACTGTTATATGCAGTTTCTAACTCAGAAATATCTCCATTTTCTTTTCTTGGAAGCTATAATTCTGTGAAGAATCTTAGCATTATGGACTATATGTGTATGATCTGAAGAAACTGCTACTGAAGGATGACATTCATTTTAGGGCACAGACTAGTGAGCCCATTTGTCTTCTATAAAATTACCGTAGTGCAGAGCGAGGGTCTGTTAAGAGTTCGAAAAGCATTTTGAAAATCATATACCCACTCACACGTTTTAATGTTGGCGTTGAAAAAGTTTCATTATAAGTTTAAATAATTCCAAAGGCTGTGATTTCTAACACATTGCAGATACTGACATTTTAAAATTAATGTAACTCTTTTAAGATATCTACTAGAATCCAAACATCATAGTTTCTAGGCACCAGCCTCATATATTTGCATCTTTTGTCGCTTTCGTTAGCAGTTGGAAATTTTATGTCACTATTTTGTCTATTTGAACTTGTATTTCTGTCCTATTTAACCTGCAGAATTTTATCAAGATTCAATATAGTTTTGCACTTGAACTAATACTTTTGTTGCTAAACTAAACACACTTCTGCAATAAGAATATGTAAATAGATGATTTAATTTTTAAAATTTCCTTTGACTCTAAGGCTCCAGCGATTTTTTTTCTTCTGGATCAAGTTATTAAAATTATTAGCATATAGTTGATTAATTCATAATTTTTAAAATACATTTTGATAAATATAAAAAGGATATTTGATTGTTAATCAGTGAGGCAGCTTAGTAGATCGAGAGCTGTCTGTAAAAGCCCCAATGTGTAAATTTATGGGTGAATGTGATTTATTGAAAGAATCACTGATTCATCATGGCCTTTGGCTTCATCTGTGGAGATTTTGTTCTAGGAATCACGGTGTGAAACCCCAGAAGCAAAATCTAAAAAGGAATATAGCTGCCCATGTAATTCATATAGCAGCCATGCTGGAAAACACTTCTGTGTTTCTTTCCCATGATGAAGTAATTTGGGGTTGAAGAGGGAAGCATTATCTAGAAAGCAAAGGTCCTTTGTAATATTCAGGGCCCTAGTTAAAGATGAACTATAGGATAAAGAAAAAAAAAAATCAACGCAGTCTTGGTTATGTTTCTTTTCTTTCTTTCTCCAAAATCATCCACCTTAGATGTGAGAATCTTGCCACAGTCACCTGGATCTTGCTACGCACCAGACTCCTTCCTCTTTAATGACATTTAACTGACCTCTGACAAGCGTCGTTTTACTAGTTTTCAAAGTAGAGTGCTGGAAACTTTGATAGTTTGGGTTTTTGTTTGTTTTTGCTCAGTTCTGAAACCAAACCCCAAAACAGTAAAGGATCATTTGCAAGAAATTAGTTTGGGACCATTGGTGTCTTTGGCTGCTTCTTAAGAGTTCTCATTTGTTATATAATATTCGTATTGAGAGAGATTTTGTGTGTTTATTTAGTTGTTCATTTTCTTTAAACAGCAAAGCTGATTAAGAAGAACAAATGTGCACCATCTACTGTTGACATTCGTACAACTCTGTCATTTTGTGTATTTGCTCTGGGCAGGCACCTGAGATGCATTATTTTTTTTAAAGGATTTTTATGGTGCATAGTTAAGAAAAGAATGGATCAACATCTTAAGGGTTCATTAACTCAAAGAAGGCACTATTTAAATAGAAGTCTTCATTTTAGATGTACAATTTTGGTTAACTTCATGTATGCAAATTGCTGAGAGAATATAAAGAGAGAAAAATAGAGAACAGAGATATATAAATTTGCACCTATGTATGAGACTGGTCCCTTCCTTGCATGTCTTTTTAAAATTGTTTATTATACCTAAGATCCAGTTTCCTATTATTTATGATAGAAATGTATATCATAGCTTAAGTCAGTTGAATTTATGCATCAGGCAAAAGGAGAAATAGAGGATTAACTTTATGTGGCCTTTGGAGTAGAGAAAACTCCGGGACTGGACTAAATGTCTGAAACTGTATCTGTATTTTGCTGCCTCATGGTGTTTTCAAAACAATACAGATTAAGAATACCTAGGTTTGGTCTCTCTGTCCCTGAGTCGAGTCATTCAAACCTTCTGAGTCTCCAATACAAGGAGTGAATAATCTCTAATGAGTGAATAAGCTTTCATTATATGAGATCATACACTTTAAAATGCGTGAAAAAACAAGTATTGGTGTAATAGGAAAATATGCACAAATGTATTGAACACTTATGGAACTAGTTCCCAACATCTGCTCCCAAACAACATTTTCTGTTAGCATCCAAGTCTGTGTCTACCCATCTCAACAAAGTGTTTGTAGATAAATCTCTAGATGATCGTTGGATTGCAGCAACCTAATGAAAATTAATTCAAATGAATTGCAAAGATTCATTGCAGATCTTGAAAAGTTGTAGGATTTCATTGTTAGTGAAAGTGACATTGGGGAACTCCTCAAATTCTACAAGGCTCTCCTGGAGCTAAAGTAGTTAACAACTGGAAGACAAAATGTTAAAAAAAAAAAAAAATCATGCATGTGCTTTGAAAATAATTATTTTATTATGAAGTACTTAAGATAAGCCTTTGGGAAATCTGCAGAATTAAAAACAAATTAACTCTATAGTTGCCCTGTGAAACCAAGAAAGAAAATAACAGTATCTTATTGTCATAATGCATTGTTAACAGAGAATGCATAGAAATAGACAAAATGTATAGAAAATTACATTAAGGCTTTTGTGGGTTTTTGGTGGTATAAATTCAGTAGTTAAGTTATAGTCATTTTAAGTAATCCATTGTATCTAGCTCTGGTTTTAATAGTAATCTGAGTTTTATTAAATGTAAGAATTAATTTTTGTACTTCTTTGTTATTCTCTTCCTTCTGCTCACTTTGGCTCTTCTCTCACAAATTTCTTAAGGCGGAACTGGAGGTCGCTATTTTTGACATTTGTTCTTTTCTAATGAACGTATTTTAATACTGCAAATTTCCCTCTAAACACCGCTTTAGCTACATACCACAAATTTTGATATTTTTGTTTTCATTTTTTTACAGAGCAAAAAAATCTTTAATTTTCCAAAAGATTTCTTTTTTGATCCATTAGTTACTCCGAAGTACGCTGTTTAATTTCCAAATACATGGGTATTTTACAGATATCTATTTGTTCTTGATTTCCTGTTCAAACGGGTTTTAAGAAAACATGCTCCTTTTGACTTCAGTCCTTTAAAACTTATTGACAACTGTTTCACTGTCCAGAATGTGGTCTGTCTTGATTAATGTTCCATGTGCACTGAAAAAGGGAGTTTGTATTCCATTGTTTTTGGGGAGATCACCCTACAAGTATCAGTTAGTTCTAATTGGTTGATAGTGGTGTCCAAGTCTTCAATACACTTCCTGATTTTCTGTCCACTTGTTCTATCAATTAGTGAGAGAAGAATATTGAAATCATCAACTATAATTCTAGATGTACCTGTCTTTACAGTCCTATCTATTCTTGATACACGTATATTGAAGTTTTTAGTTCTAGGATTTAATTGTAGTGTTTAAACTACGTACATTATGTTTTATTATTACATTGTATTCATTAGAAAATAAATTACATTTTACTTTTACATGGATTAAAAATAGTTTTTTCCAGCTTTATTTGATATAATTGATATACAATGTTGTGTAAGTTTAATGTGTACAATGTAATGATTTGATATGTGTATGTTGTAAAATGACTACCACAATAATGTTAGTTAGCGTATCTCATCTCACACAATTACAGATCTTGTGTGTGTGGTGAGAACTTTTAAGATCTACTATCTTTGCAGCTTTCATATGTACTGTGCAATATTGCTAACCATGCTGCACCTTACATCCCAGAACTTTTTCCTCTTATAGTTTGTAATTCTTTGTCGGTCTTCCCTCAAACCCCACCTCCCCCACCTGCCTCTGGCAACCTCCAATATACTCTCTGTTTCTATGAGCTTTTTTTTTTATTCAGATTCCACATATGAGTGAGATCATACAGTATTTGTCTTTTGTCTGATTTATTTCACTAATCACGATGCCTTCAAAGTTCATCCATGTTGTTGTAAATGGCAGGATTTTCTTCTTTTTTTATGGCTGAATAATATTTCTGTGTGTGTGTATGTGTGTGTGTTTGTTATCACATCACATCACATTTTCCTTGTTCATTTATTCATCTATAGAGATTAAAGTTGTTTCCGTGTCTTGATTATTCTAGATAATGCTACAATAAACATGAGGGCAGATAACTGTTCAAGATAGTAATTTCATTTCCTATGGATATATACACAGTAGAGGGACTGCTGGGTCATATGATGGTTTTGTTTTTAATTTTTTGAGGAACCTCCATACTACTGTCCGCAGTGGCTGCACCGGTTTACATTCCCACCAGCAGTGCACAAAGCTTCCCTTTTCTCCACAACCTCGCCAGCACTTACTTCTTGTCTTTTTGATGATAGTTACTCTCACAGGCATGAGATGATATCTCATTGTGGTTTTCCCTTGCATTTCCATGATGATTAGTGATGCTGAGCACATTTTCACAGACCAGTTTGCCATTTCAATATCTTTTTTTGGAAAAATGTCTATTCAGATCTTTTGCCTATTTTTAATTGGATTATTTTTATTGATATGTATTTGATTTACAATATTATATTATTTTTAGGCGTACAACATAGGATTCAAAGTTTTTATAGATTATACTCCATTTAAAGTTATTATAAAATATTGGCAGTATTCCCTGTGCTATATAATATATTTTGGTAGCTTATTTATTTTATACATAGCAGTTTTGACCTGTTAATCTCCTCCCCACTTCCCTCTCTCCACTGGTACCTGCTGGTATGTTTTCTATATCTGTGAGTCTGTTTCTGTTTTGTTGTATTCGTTTTAATTTTTAGATTTCATATATTAGTAATAACTTTTATTTTATTTGTTCTTTTTAATATTGTTGGACTTGTGTCCGGCATGCAGTTTTATTACTTGGGTTCAGTTTGATCTTTTCAAGGCTTGCTTTTAAGCTTTGTTAGTATAGGTCCAGAGCAGCCTCTGAACTAAGGCTGATTTTACCAACATCCTTCCTACTCCTTGCAAACAACGTAATACCTTTCTGAGGACATTACCCACTGCCAGTGTATTACATATAGATCTTTCCATCCTGGTTTGTGGGAATCTGAATTGTTGACAACCTTGCATAAACTCTGAGAACTGTTTAGCTTACTGCTCCCTGGGAGTTCTTTACCCAGTTTCACGTGGTTTCCTCTCACGCACGAGGAGATTAGGACTCAGCCAGACGTGAGGGTACTCCTCTGCAGATCTCCAGAGCTTCTTTCTTTGGATATAGCCTCCCTTCCATATTCTGTTCCACAAGTTCTAGCTTCTTTGGCCTTCATGACCTCCATTCTTATCTTTAACTCAGTAAGACCACCAGCCTCTGCATGAGTCTCCCTCCTCTGTGCTGCAGCCTGTAAATTGCCTTCAGGCAATAAGCAGAGAGTTGTTGGACTCACCTTAGGTTTTTTTGTTTGTTTGTTTTCTTTCTTTTTTTTCTTTTCAGGGATCACAGTTCTGTGCTGACTGTTGTCTAGTATCTGGAAATACTTGTTTCATATATTATTCACTTTGTCCTACTTTGTTAATGCAAGAGGGTAAATCTAGTCTCTATTACTCCATCATGGCTGTAAGGAAAAGTTTATTTTATAGTTCTTTGTTTCATTTTTCAAGGTAAAAAGTTTTAATAAAATCTTTTTTTCAGTGTTTATTATAAATTTTGGTATCCATTTAAATGGATTCACTGCCTTTTTTTCAGCACCAATTATTCTCAGATAATGAGTACATGCTGTATTTGTTCAGGATATGATAAGAATTGTTAATCATTTTGATATCTTAGGAAGAATTCGATGCAAATCAACAAACTCTGGAGGAAGATCAATGTGAAATACTAGTTATTTCCTGGGATTTATTTATTCTATTTGTTAGGAATGTGTCTAATTTATTCACTAAAATTTTATGCTAGCAATAAAACCTGCTTGGCATTTGTTACAATTATTGCAGTGCATGAATAAAATAGAAAATGTATTCAGATTAATATGCTGTTTGTTTCAATGTGGATATAAATTAGTCACTTAAAATTATCCTTTCAAATTGGTATTAGCTTTCCTCTCTTTTCTCTTATTCACCGCTGCTCATGAAAAATCCATGGGATCTTTAGGGAAGAAAATGTTTGTAAAACATGTAGTATGAGGAGGGCTGAGATGGCCCAGAGTGGGTGGACATCTGCTTATGTGTCACATATGTGGGGCAGCTGACATTTATCAGTCGCTGTTCTTGATTTGGCTTCTGCCCTTTCCAATGACATGCAGACTGCAGATAATAAGCAGATGTGTGCTCCTAGTTATATTCTTTGAATTATCTTGATTTCTAGTATGAAAAGCATGAGGTCAGTAAAAAATCTGCCTGGTGGTCACTTACATTTGGAAATAATTGGAAACTTACTTTCAGTATGCAAAGCAGCAAATTAACTTTGTTAACGCCTTAGACATACTCCTAAAGCAGACTTCTTGTCATGTTCTGCCTAATTTTCCACCTGATTTTCCATTTTCTCCCTTTCCCTTTCCAGGAAAACAGTTGGTGTATTTTGCTGTGGACCCAGTTCAATCTCTAAGACTCTTCATAAACTGAGTAACCGAAGCAATTCATATGGGACGAGATTTGAATACAATAAAGAATCTTTCAGCTGAAAACCTTTGAGATGAACCAGGACTCTAAAGAAGGAATGAGTGCAATTTCTAAGACTTTGAAATGCAGCTGAATCAAACAACTGTGTCATGCCAAAGAGTAACAAGGTTTTCTTATTTATGATTATTTAAAATGGAAGTACAGAGAATGTGGCAAGATGACAGGTCACATTACATGCTTAATCTGGAAACCAAAGAGGCCCTGAAGAATATTTGATGTGATTACTCACTTTTCACTGCTCAAATTAAAAGAAAACTATCAGATGCACGCTGTTGATTTTTATGGCAGATTCAAGAACTCCCTGGTGAGGAGTTCCATCCGCTCACTGTGAGGCTGAGAGCCTTGGTCCTCTTTAAATTGTTTTTGGTTGAACAAGATGCAAGATTGAACAAAATTAAAAATTCATTGAAACTCAGATTACATTTTCTACGTGACTATAAACAGAGTAGCTTTGATTTAGAAGAGCTCCAGGCAAATGTATTAGGTGTTTGAAAATGCAGCACAGGACTGTGTGTTGATACGGGTACTTTGAGTCAACGTCTAACCTTGCTCACTACTGACGCTCATACCTCTGCTTGGTATCTGTAGACTTTACACGCAGTGAACTGCGTGCAGATGTTGATATAATATCTGTTTTTATATTTTTCTCTCTTCTGTGTTCTTTTGTCTAGAGAAGTCCCTTGGCATGTGTTAGACACAATGATTTAATCGGTCCTTTTCATCCCCAATTTATTTAATCTATTATGATTGCATTGTAGTGAGGAAGATATCATTCCTGTAAATTATAAAGGGACATGTAGACTAATAACTTTTTTTCCTTTTCAGCATTTTGGCCTCTGTTATTTTTATTTACTCTTTTATTCCCCCTAGTGTCATTTGTCTTCATTTTAGCCTCTTAAGGTGCTTTATGTAATTTGCACTTGGAAGACCAAAGAGTGTTGTGTCATCTGTGGTCACTGAGATAGGAGTTCTCTCTCTTTTGTCGCACGTTGGTTTATGCTGGAGACTTTGAGAGTATAGTCACATTCCTGAATAGGAAGCGTTTCTTTGACTTTTTATACAAGAGACAACACTTTGTTGATTATTCAAATTTAAGTTCAGAATCAAGATTATTATTGTTGCACTGTCAGGTATTCTGAGTCTTGATGAAGAATGAGTGAGCATAAAGTCCCTGTTGGGGCAGTGCCGTGTGATCCTGTCAGCTTATGCTCCCTGGTCATACCCTTGGTTCAGAGGAAAAATCCACTTTGCTATTTTAAGAATTAAGGTATTTCTACAATTTAGTGATTTTGTTTTGTAGACATCTGTTGCTCTCAGACAGTGCCCATTGCTGAAATCAGCAGTGTAGCTTGTCTTGCCTCCGTTAAAATGT
This sequence comes from Camelus ferus, assembly GCF_009834535.1. Lineage (NCBI taxonomy): Eukaryota > Metazoa > Chordata > Mammalia > Artiodactyla > Camelidae > Camelus > Camelus ferus. The sequence goes on along the minus strand of NC_045705.1, from coordinate 10,468,489 downwards.
TGCAGTATAGAACATAATATGATAGATGCTGCTGTCATTTTTTGCTCTGATTCACCGATAGCAATCAAGCATGTTAACCCATCTAGCATTAAATGCCCAGAAACATATCACGTACAGCTAGTTCTTCCTCTCCTTGGACCTCTTTCTTTTCCCTTCTGTGGAAGGAAAGTGAGTCAGAAAAAAGATACGGGGAATGTGCAATGTTTCTGCAGATTTAGCTCTGAAGGCATATTTAATAACCAGTAAGCACATCTTGGCCACACTTTCTAAAATAAAAATAATTTTCATAAAAACACTGAACAGAGAGAACTGTTCAGAAGAAACTTGAGTTAGTACAGGCTTGGTATATGATAGTCTCTAATAGTTATAATTTATTTATGTGATTATATTAATATACCTACTTTGAGTAAAACTGGTGGAAGATTTTTCAAGGAGAATGATCTTTCCGAATAAGTCTTCTTTTCTAGGTGAGCCTCTTTGCCTATTTTAATGTTCAAACACTGAGTGTTAAACACGAAATGTTTGCTTCTGTAAGTAGGAATGATACCAGGACTTCATCATATGTGCATAAGAGAGCTTTGTTTTGTTTCTGAGGATTCTTTCTCTGGGGCCAATTCTTGTTAGCCCAATCTTAAAACTGTAATTTTAGTGGCAATAAATGTTAAAATTGAAATGTTATCCTTGAAATCTCTGTAAGCTTACTTTACCTTTGCAACAATAAAGCAGACAGAGTTTCTTCACAAGATGACACAAGTTTAAGAAATGGAATCTATCTGAGTATGCACTGCTGTGAGTGGCTTTGACGCAGGAAAACGGATGTGGGGTGTGAGGAGGGCGTGTCCCAGGCTTCGGTTGAGCCCCTGGGTCGTGCCCCGCCAAGTGTGGGTCCTTGGCTTCGTGCAGGAAAGAATTCAAGAGCGAGCCACCGTTGAGTAAAGGTAGATTTATTCAGAGAGATACATCAAAAAGCAAGAGAAAGACCACGAGGAATGGGGGTTGGGTGCTCAGATTAGAGTAAAAGTAGGTACACATTCTATAGACATTCCTTTTCCATCTCTGAAGAGGGAGAGAGAAAGAAAGAGAGGTGGCAGTGGCCATGATACACCATGCTGCCAGTTTTTATGGGCTCAGTGGCTTCATATGCTAATAAGTGGAAGGACCAGTTTAACTAGCCTGGGGAAGGGGCTGGGATTCCCAGGAAGTTGGCCATTTCCCACTTTGACATTTTGTGGCTAGCCTTGGGACTGCCATGGCACCTGTGGGCATGTTACTCACCATGTTAATCTATTACAATGGGCGTATAGTGGAGCTCAAGATCTGCTAGAAGTTAAATCTCTCATCATCCTGAGCCTCAAGGCCCACTGGCGGTTGAATCTTCCACCATTTTGATGTTAATTGCTGTAGCATTCCTTGAATGGCTGTGCCCTGCCCCCTTCCTGTCTCAGCTTTAGGGGTTTATTATGTTCAATGGCACTGGCTTCTGTGTGACTGTGGCAAATTGCTCCTCATTCTGGGCTTAAGATTTCTTATTGGACTAGATCAATAGTTACTAGCCATTTTTTTTTTATTAATGTAACTTTTTGAGAACCTGGTTGAAAATTAATGTTATGGCATACCTGCATAGTATTACATACAATTTTGAGAGGCTCCAAGTCTCCAGAAGACCCATTTTTAAGAACCTCTGAACAAAATAACCATCATGATAGATTTTTTTCACCTGTATCTTTCCATTCTCTGACTTTTTTTTTTTTGGAAGAAACTATCAATTTTTTATAGCATTATACTAAGAAATTAACTGTGTGCACAAAGTAAAGGAAATTCTCTTTATATGCCCCCAAAGAATCCAACAGAATCCTCCATTCAGTTCTTAATCTTTCTTGGGGTCTCCTGCTTTAGGTTAAGAGAACGCTGTGATTTTTGCATATCAACAGTAATAATAAACTCATATTCACACACACACACCCCCCCCTACACATACATTTAGGGCATGTTTATTGTGTTTTTGGTTTTTCTTACTTATCTTGTTTTTTTTTTTTAATGCAAGTTAAAAGTGAAATGATTGATAGCTATTTATTTAGTGACTGTAAATGCCAGTTGGTTGATTGTACAACACTTAAAACAAAGAAAGAAAAGCCACGTGGACAAAGCATAGCGTGAACTGATTGACTCTATACATCCATGTTCCTTAGAAACCCCCCAAATCAAGTGTTTACTTGGAGCATTCACAACAGGTGATGGGTTTAAATTATAAAGCATTGTTAAAGAGGCTTGCTAAAAGCAAATGGGCCAGGGTTGTCATCAATAGATAATGTTGGTGCTGAAGAGTATTCATTATATTAGAGAGGAAAAAACTAAGTAAAGAAAAAAAATATTTTTTCCTTAAGGATGATTAACTCAGCTGAACAGTGATTTTTTTTTAAGCAAACCATGAGACCATTTAAAAGTGCCACGCATGATGAAAAGTTCCCTTTTCTTGTGCTAGCCAAGATAATTTCACATCCAGTTATATTACAGAACATAAAATGCTGAAGTTAGGAGGACTGTAATTTGGCAGTTGAGGAATCGGAAGCACAATGAAAGATGAAAAATGTGCTTCAAGTCATCCATTGAGTTTGCCTTGTGTGGAAACCTGAGTTTGGCTCTTCTTTCTTTCTTCCTTTCTTTTTTTTTTTTAGTTTACATATATGTACTGATCATTGTTTCTAAGAACAATTTAGAGCTTTAGCTTTTTAAACTTACATAGTTATCAAAGGAATAAAGCCAAGCACAAAATAAGAATCAACAGAATGCAGTAATCCAATCATAAAGGACAGTCAAATGTGCCTACATATATTCAAGAAATTAGTCATCTAAGTTACAAATAATAAGTAGTTCATTTGTGTCCTTTTTTTTTTTAGATTCCACATCTAAGCGATATCATATGGCATTTTTGTTTCTTTCTGGCTTACTTGACTGTAGAATGACGATCTCCAGGTCCATAAACTCTGCTACTGAAAGGCCCTTGCCCCTCCCTGTCACATACACGTCTAATATGTCATATCTAGTTCTGTTAGTTTGAATCTCCCTATAAACTACTCAGTGCTAGGTGGAAAATAAGGTGCTGAGTGTTAATTCCAGATTCAGATACAGAAAATCCCCATCTTTTTCCCTATTTATCTTCGATTCTAAATTTGTTCGTCTTATATGCTTTGCTTATTAGAACTTATTTCCAGTTAGCAATTTTAAAATATGACAGTTGTGGTAAAGGGATTATGTCCTCCAGAAGTTTGTAATGGAGAAATACGTAACAGTATAGTTTCTAGGAAATGCGAATAGTGTAATTTTAAATTTAGATTCATAGACAAAAGTCGTAACTTCACCAGCTTTCTAACCACCCAGGGAAATGTTGATATTAAAACAAATGACTGCTGTTCTCTCGTCACGTGACCATAATATGCTTCTTGTTCAGGAAAAGAAAGTCAGCTTTTTATAAACTCATGAGGCAGGAAATAAATGAAGTCAAGCATAATGAGATTGACATTTGCTTCAGCAGCCACAGAACAATGAGAACTGGCCGCTTCCTTGTCTAAATCTCCCTTCCATTACCCTGATGTCTTTATTCCGTTCTGTAGTATTCTCAAAGGACAGAGTTGCAAAGGCTAGCTAGATGAGGGTTTTCGAAGGAAAGAAGCAGACTCCTAACACTTAGCAAAGAAGGGTCCACTAAAGGAGAAGAGAAAAAAGACCACGTGAATCATTTAAAATTAGCAAAGAGTTAAGCAATGTTGTTTTAGAACAGATACTGGTAATTTTTTTTTGAAGCGAATATACAGAATTGTTATTTTCTCCTATACAGAAGACTGCTATTCTTATTTACCAAAGCTAAAAATAGATTTTTTAAATTATATTTTACACTGTAGCAAAATCCCCAGAAACCTTAATGCAGTGTTAAGCTACAGTTTAAGAATTGGTAAGGGTGAGGAATGCCTCAATAGGAGCAAAACTTGGAGGGGAAATAAAGGGAGTCAAACAAACGAAAATTATTCAACACACGAGGACATGATAACGCTTTTTTCCATAATTTAATAGATGATCAAGTGTGTGGCAAGACTATCTATTACTCTGGTTGAGAAAATGTAAAGACTGCAGTGTTTGGTTCATTTTGAGGAATCCTTTCACATTTTTATGGCTACTAGAATTTTAGCAGAAGCTTTACTTTTGATCAGAGTTACATCGGGCTTCTGTAAGAATTAGAGCTTGAATGAGCGCTGGTTGACCCAGAGACAACCCTGGCATTTAGGTGATAACCAGCACCCCATAAATGCTCCTGACCACGTGGCAATAAAGAAGGGAGAGGCGGCCGTGCGTTGTGTCAGCTGCATACGTTGCCCATTGACACTCGTCATTGCCGGGCTGTATTTCTCAACTCTTATCCTTCCATCCAGGGAGTGAAATCTTCCTAACAACACAGACTCTGAGAAAGACATTCTCTCTGTTGTCTCGTAACGGTGTATCTGTTCACCTCTATCAGCACATTCATCTGACCCTAGTTATCCTTTTAGGGTGGCAATATAATTCATTTTAGTGGTGAGAAATGTCCACCAGGGAGCTTACTTGCCTGCTAAGAAAAAAATATGATAGCCAATACACTGGCTAGGGAGAAAGCAGTTAAATCTTCCAGGGTGCCCTCTCCAGGTGAGCCTTCAGGAATGTAAAGCACCTTACCACACATGTCCGTGCTCTGTGATTAGATGTGCCACATGGTTTAGTCTCCAGGCTCCCAGGGACTACCCAGTTCAGGTAGTTCAGCTCTTGAGTCAGCTTGGCATCTTCAGTCACGTAACTGGGTACCCACTAGGTACAATTACATCCTTGTTTAAACATGGCAGTTACCTGCTCACCAAATGGCATTAGCAGGAAACTGCCTTTAGTTTCTTCTCTTTTCATTAAAATTTGATTTAAATTCAGAGATGGGAAAAACAGAAATCACTTTAAAAAATGGGGATAATTGGCGGCTGTTCTGTTCTTCCCTGAGAGCCTGCCAATTTCATCATTTTGCTCAGCTTCCTCCAGTGTGTGGGATGAACAGAATCCTGGGTTAGGAATCAGAAGACTTGTAACCTTTATCCCTGAAAAGTATTAGAGCATGAGTGTAAAAACAGGAATAAGATCTACCTCTGCTAAACTTACAGGAATGCATCTGGGGAGAAGGGGAAAGGGTGGTGAAGAAAGATGCATTTCCTGGGCAAATCTTCTTTAATAGGTTTTTTGACAATGCAGTAAAAATAAAACACTACTCTAAGAAAGTAAAAGCACAGGTTTTATGAGTCACAGTCTGTTGTAACTGAAAGAATTAGTATTTGTTGTCTGGGCAAGTAAAGAAGTCGCCACAAGTAGATCGGCACCACTGTCTCTCTTTGCTCTTCTGAGGTTCCCATCAACAAAGTCACCTTGTTTGTCCAGTGCCTTCTGAATTCCTCCTGACTATATTTGGTCAGGCTCAGCGTGGCTGAAGATTGCTGTGTTGATCTATGACAAGTGAGCTAGGAATTTCTGAGAGGGGTTATAAGTAACCAGCATATTTAAGGTTTGATGGAGGAAAAAGCAGGTGTTTTGAGACACCCTACTGAATTAAAACCAAGAAATAATTCTAGGACCAGAAATAATTCTAAAAAAGAAAAAAGCGCTGCATTGTAGCTACTTTTTTTCTAGGTGGGAATAAAATAAATTTATCTTTTCCTTACTCTTAAGAAAGATACTTCATGTTACGTATTTTCATCAACACTTACATTATTTTGCAAATATTTGTATTTAAAATATGTATTGTCTAGGTATGTGAGAGAGAAAGAATATTTTTGATGATGGATTGAAAGAAAATTGCCTATATGAAAATTACATTCTGCAATAATGTGTGATGATCTTTTCCAACTTTCATAATAAGCATTCAGTGGCGGCAGGTTCTCGACTGGAGGAAACATAGTCCACTCATCACAGTGTGAGACCCCCAGCATTCTAGGTGTGGTGTCTGATTTTTGTTGGGCTAAATTGAAGCATGAGTTTACACAGTGCTGGAGAAGAAGCACTAAACTCAGATTCAATTCCTGTAAAGAATTGGAAAAAAAATACATTTATTTTTATATGTAATTGTATTGTTGTAGAGTTATGGTATGTTTGTAGAAAACCTTCATTGTTTTCCTAACAAATAAAGGTTGGACAAAAATACTTAAAATTCCTTTCATTGTAAATGAATTGTTCACCTTTGGCAGTAATCAAGAATTTTAATAAGTAATCAAGTAATCAAGTAATCAAGAATTTTTTCTAAGATTTTGAGAATGGGTTAATATTGTTTGCATCTTAACGAAAGAGCAAATAATCACACTGGTCTTAACTTGGGAAGGCATTAGACGATAGTTAAGAAATGTTCCCCTGGGAAATTTTGACCGTGGTCTAATTGCAAGCTTCTCGACATTCTTGTAACTCTGAGTTCAGCAGGATATATAATTGGGAATTATGGAATTCCAATCTCTAAATTTTCTATGCTAGGTTTGGCATTTGGATTTTATTTTTCATTTCTTTGTTTTTGATATCATTCTCAAATCTCATAATTGGACTCATTAAAAGACTGAAATATTTATATGATTTTAAGATGTCAAAACTACATATTTTTCTTCACAAAAAATGAATAAAATACAATATGCTCCTTATGAATTCTAAATGTTGAGTTTTTATACTTGATCGTCGAGGATTTCTGTTTTACCTGAACATTGCCTATTCTGTAAATATTCTCTTCCATAGAGAAACTCCTGCTTAAAGGAGTTTGTTAATTTTTTTCCAATATATCACTGTCTCCCTTTTTTGAAATTTGTGAAGTACATAAAATAAGGCAGAATAAGAGTGTAACTTACAGGTGTGCCTGACATTCACATAGGTGGAATGTGAGCAGTTTGCCATAAACTCAGTTTTAGATGCATCAGTGTTTAGTAACATCTAAAAGCTAGCTGTGTGATTTCCCCATAAAATGCAGACCAGCGTTTTCTCTAAGACTTATTCCACTTTGCGTTTCTGGGTTGGCTGTGAACCTATAATTTTAGAGTGGACAGGATGAGTATACATGATTATGGTCACTGTAAAGTCCCACAATATACCTAGTAAGGAACACAAAATTGGAAAGCCTTCTTGTGTCAGCAGGATGAAAAGATAATTTGCTTCAGAATAAAAGACATGCTACCTGCATCTCTAAATGTATGCTCTTTATGTTAAATTATTATTCATTGTTTTCTTTAATCTATAAGTCATTCATGGGTCAAATCGGATGCCACAGTGCTCTAATTTATACAGCTTTTAGGAGAGGTAACTTCTTTTCAGGGTTTAAACAGGTGACTTCACTATGTGGAACCGCATTGTTCTCCATCAATTCCTACCACCTTACGATCCTTCAAGTGATTTATTTTCAGTGAATCTGTTTTCCTGTGATGGTGTCTTGCCTCCTGTATTTTGCCAAGCTGTCATGCGTTCTGTAATGGGCATTCCAATGGTCAAGTTCAAGTGCATTTAAACAGCAAGGTTAGCAGTTATGTGTTTGCATTCCCTATGTGCACTGTTTGCTTTGTGTCACAGTGGGGTCATGAGTGCCTGTTTTAGTAGCATTAGTGTTGTGAAATTACTCATCAGCAGCGGCCAGTGAGGGAAGAACACAAAAGATAATTGGGAAAAAACGTTTGTGGGGGTGTGCAAATCAAGGAGACTTTGATGCAAACCTTACTTCTGAAGATTAAAAGTTTCTCTAAAATGCCTTCCCTTATTCATATTGATGACCTCGCTGTCAGGACTGTGTTTGCCAGAGCTCAAAAATATGAAAATGTGGGACAATAAAAGTTTCTCATCAGACTTTTTATTAGGCAATGAAATACATCAGAAATCTTTTTAAGTGGCTGCTGTTACAGAGGCCCTGTTTGCAGCTTGCTGATAAATATGTCATCAACTGGGAGATATAAGCAAAAAGCCAAACCTGATTTTGCATGTCAGATATAGAACCCAAGGTATTGTGTAAAAAATACTTTTTGACTCAGAGTGACTGTTAGTTGTGACAGATCTCTGTGTCACCTTATTGCATTTTGACAAGGTGATTTCTGAAATGAAATTCCAGGTTTGTTCTGACAAAAGACTTTGGTCAGAGGTTTTGACTACTCAACAAATTAAGACTTCAGGTTTTTAGAGTAACTGCTTGTCTTGTTTCTTTTTCACGATGGTGGTGAGAAGTGGTTAATTATTTTAAATCTCTAATAGGATGCTTGGGAAAAAATACATCTTGGTCTCCCAAAGCAGAGGGGAAATAATATGTCTAGTAACGTGTTACAACTACGTAGGTTTTGTGAAGCTTTGCCTTTGGAGTAGTTACTGTACATTTTAACCTTACCTGTTAGTAACAGGAAGGGTACCCTCAGTTTGATCAGCTGGCAGATGAGCCCTGGGAGCCACAGCTCTGCGCTGAAGCTGTAGTGTGACTACAATTTCTCTTCTCAGTTGTCTGACGTCAGCTCCTCTCCTCACCGGTTTCCTTGAACCCAGCTTTAACCTGAACCTGTATCAGGAATCTTGTATATGTTTTGGTTTCCTATTGGTTCCTTAACTCAGCTATAGACCTTAGCATCTCAAGGTCCTATGCTGTATACTTAGCATAGCCTATTTGTTGGGGTCCTTAGATGAACCCAGGCTCTGCTTCTGCCTTAACCTTTTATCCTTGGTTCTGAGTTTTCCTTTGTCTTGGGGCTTCAGAAATCACCCATGCCCCAGCCCTGCCAGCCGCAGCCCTTCCGTGCAGGTGGTTGCTGGAGCTGCCCATCACACGCAGTGTGCTACCAGCCCAGGTGTTGTTGTGGTAGGCTTGTAGGTAAAGTTTATTTACATAGGAAGTGAAGCTGCAGTTAAGTCTTGCTTTTTCTGGTAGTTTTGTTCTATTCCTAGATGCCACAAAGACACACTGAATTAGTGAATACTGAACCATTGCTCCCAGTTAGATTCTTGTGAGCCTCTGATCACAGTATTTTTATCAACCAAGCAATACATGACTTTGTTTATGTGTGTTTCTGTTTAATATACATGGTTTCTTATTTAATATATATGGTTGATTCATTAATGCTGAATCACAGCCAAGAGCACTATAACTCGTGCCTGAGTGAAGCTTGCCTAACACGCACCTGTTCTCCGTAAGGCACGTCACAGCCACCTTGCACCTGGGGGCACTAGACAGGACTTCACTTCCCTCAGGGAGCATTTTAAACAGTGAAATCGCCAACAAAAGGCACAAGCATGCAAAAAGTGTGGCACTAAATGGACCACAAAAAAGGACACTTGATTATACTGTGAGAGTTGAAGCCTTAGTTGACATCAGCGGGGAACGCAGGCCTCAAGGGACCCAAATTTTTTTGTCGCTCTGTGAATGTTCCACAAATGACCGTGAAAGTACAGCGAGTATGAATTTGAGGTTACAGAAAATGTAGCTTGTAGGTGATTTGCAAATAAGGAATCCATGAATAACGAGGCTCTGCTGTATCCATTTTCCCCGGGCGTGGTGGCTGGGAAGGAGGATTCTGTGCGTTTTTGTGGCTGTAGTCTTTACCCTTCACTAGTTACTGGTTTTGAACTCACTTTTCTGTAGGAGTAAGAGGTGCTTCTCCATCTGGGTCTGCCGTTCTCCTTTCCCTTCTTCCACCTCAAGAACAGGCAATACTTACTTGATTGGCTAGAGGGTGACATTGCTATTGGCCCACATTCACTATTAGGAGACACAATTATTTTGTGTAAAAAATTGTGCATACATTTGTGTTCAGATAAAAGTTAACCTACCAAGCCTGAGACTGCTCTTCTTCTTAGGAAGAGCTTCTTGCAGGATTGGCCACTCGCTGGCATCTGGAAACTTAGATTTCAGGGGCATTCCCACCACCTGAACTGCTCATTGTAACTAAACTTTTGTGCAACCAATAAAGTTTGTACTGAACACTTGTTTTCCTTCCAAGAGTGTGGAATTTTGATGAGTACTAGGCAGAGGGTGCCTACGTGATCAACCCACAATAAAACCTCGGGCACTGAGTCTCTAATGAGTTTCCCTGGTTGATAACATTTCATAAAAGCTGTCACAACTTATTGCGGGAAGACTTGTGTGTGCCTCGTATGACTTCCCTGGGAGAAGACTCTTGGAAACTTGTGCCTAGTTTCCGCTGGACTTCACCCCACACACACACCTTCTCCCTTTGCTGGTTTTGCTTTGCATCCTTTTGCTGTAGTAAATCTTAGCTGCGAGTACAATTATGTGCAGTCCTGTGAGTCCTTCATCAGAATCACCAAACCTAGGTCATACTGAGCACCCCGGCTATAACCTGCATGACTCAGCACACTTGGACCTCTGCAGCCACAGGTTTTGCATCTGAGGATTCAACCAACCAGATCACTTCGATTCAAGATTGGGTGAAACTGTGGATGCTAATCCTGCAGATTTGGAGGGTGGACCGTGTTCATTGAACTACGTCATTGTACGTAAGAGACTTGAGCATATGCAGATTTTGATATCCACTGGGGATCTTGGAACCAATCCCCTGTGCATACTGAAGGACCACTATTCCTTGTTTTCTCACTGTCCTTCTATGTACCTGGGAGGGAAGTAGATGCAGGACCTTATCCCATACTTTCAGCTCTCTCGTCCATCTCTTCTATTCTGTGCATATGACTGACCCCTTAAAGTAGGCTGCTGTCTTTTTTGTTGTGTCTCCTTTCTCTCTTTGCTTTCTGTTCTCTGTTTGACAGATCAAGGGCAGTAAGTGAGTAAGTGCCCCAGATTTGTACACATCTTTTATTACAAGTTGAAGATTCCATTTGGGACTACTTTTTTTTTTTAAGACTTTTTTTTTGTTGTTTTTTAAAAAATCCTTTTGTGTGTGTGTGTGCATGTGTGAAGGAGGTAATTTGATTGATTGATTGATTGATTGATTGATTTTTAATGGAGGTACCAGGGATTGACCCCAGGACCTCATGCATGCTAAGCATGCACTCTACCACTGAGCTATACTCTCCCACTGGGACTATTTCTTAAGTCTCACGCACAACCTAGCTTTACAAGAGAACCCCAAGTTGGGGTTAGACCCTGGCTCAGTTACTAATACCACATTCTCTCCTCTTTGAATACTGTGTATTATATATACCTCTTACACAACACCTGACACAAAAGTGAGGCAGGACAAGATTCAAACATTCTTTGGTTCCTTTTGTTAAATATCATTAATATCATTAAAATACCACCCCTCACTCTAATACTCCTCATCTGTTTCTCTCCTTTTTCTGCCCATCCTCTTCTTCAACTTGTCTGCTCCCATGGTTTCCTTGAGTGGATTATGGTGGTGCAGTCTGTGTCAGGAGAACCAGCTGTTCCCCAGGGTATCCCTTGTTCTCTTTGTTCTCTTCCTGGGCTCCCCAGCCCATCACTTTTCATCAAATCTCATAATTCCCACCGTAACCTACAGAACAGGTTATATTCCCAAGAAAAGCAAACTTTGCTCCATTAGTCGTTCTTTACTGCACTTCGGAAAACCACAGGCTACCATTTTTCCTGTCAATATTTGATTTATTTCAATACAGAGCAATCACTGTACCTGAGACAGCAGTTTTAGAGTCAATACACAGCACAGTGATGCAGATTTGATTGCTTATGAGATGTCTTATTTTTAGTATTATACTTTATCATGGAGCCTTTAGGTTTCTGTCAAGACGAATGTTGATGGCTGGTTCCAGCTGACTTCATAGACTGCTGTCTTTCTGGACATACGGAATTCCAGTATTGGCCATGAAATGCAATAGAATTCCTTTTGAGACAAATTCCCTGAATTTTAGAGTTGTACTGCTTAGGTTAAAATCCTGCCTCCACTAATGTGAGCTCTGTCATGTTGGACATTTTAAAAAAAAAACAACTTTTAACACCTTTAGTTTTGTTACCTGTACAATGAGGGTTATGTGAGTTCATCGATGTAAGGTATTTAGGGACACAAAGTAAGTACTCATTGGTATTAATAACAGTGATAATTTTAATAAATAGAGAAAGATAACTATGAAAGTCTAGAAACAGTGTGGTGTAGCAGACAGGTATGAATTAAAAGTCTTGATCCTACACTTTTACAAGTTTTGTGGTCTTTGAGTAGGTTTCTGTTCTTCAAGCTTTTTTTTTTTATCATTAAAATAAAGATAGTATATCCACTTTCAGGGTGTATGAGAACTAGCAATTATATAATAATAGTTTTAGAATTATGTCTAGCATATAAAGAGGAAACCATTATAATTATTATTGGAAAAATTAGGCCAACCCTAAGAAACTGGGTAGTAGGCCATGGATAATTTATTATTTTTTCTGTATTATGATCTTATTTATGAAAATGTGTCTTAAAATATTGCTCTGAGGTGATTATTGTTCTATTACAGTTTCCTAGTTATTTGTCTGCTTGCCTGTCAGCTTCAATAATTGTTCACTTCTTCAGTGAAGTGTACAGTCTTAGGGTCTTAATCATCTTTACGTTCTGGTTCCTGGTGAAATACTTGGTTTTCAATAGGTTCTCAGTAACTGTTTGCTAAATTAAATCTAATTCTCAGTGTGCTATTACAACCGAGGAGCATAACTAATAGGAAGTATTGAGTATTGTCAGAGGTACTTACAAGCATAGAAAGAATCTTAAAATGTCTGTTCTCAAGAGAAAAAATATTATAAAGAAAAAGTAGAAGGAATCAGTTAAGAATTTACACGATCAAAAGATTTTTGTTTTTAGCACTTACACGTTAATTATTCGACTAGCTAGGGAAAAGGTAGTATCAGGCTTCAAAACTTGAATATTAATTTTGATTATTTCTCTCTGTTACTTATGCCACCAAGTCCTCTGTCCTTTTCTCTTTCCATGTCCAGCATCCTATTTGTAGAGTCGTCCTCAACACCAGCTCGTTGATTCATTGGTCAAACTATAGTATAGCATTAAATTTGAGACTGCTCACATTACAAAATAGAAATTATTCTTATGTGTATTTGAAAACATTTTTTGTTAAAAATTAATATCGCTAGCTCTAGCCTTCCTTTTTACTTCTTTTTTATTCTTTTTTACTTAATGGCTATACTCAAAATTCTTTTAGGCAGCAACTGAAGATGGATCTCAATAAAAAGTTTCACAGGACGCTCACCCCAGTGATCAACGGTCATTTGAAGAGCAGAAGAACAGGGTTTCCTTTTGCTTTGCTAGAAAATGTCTCATATATCAATGGAAACAATTCAGCACTCTCCAACACACTCTTCTGTCTTGCCTTCAAACCTTGATTAAAGACATCCTTGTCATCTGAATAACCAGAAATATATTTAAATCAGTTAAATATATTTTCTTCCTTGAACTTAATGCTACCATCAGATGCACACACATACACAACATACAATCCCACACATGTGGCAATAAACTGTACCAATATGGTATATGAGAAACCACATGAACTTTGGACTCAGATGTAGGTTTGGCCTCACACTAGCCATAAGATCCTGGGCTTGCTGCTTAGCCCCTTGGCATTCGAGCTTCCTTATCTTCCAAGGAAAGTAAGGATAATACTAAACTCAGAATTTTAGCGGCAGTGGACAGAGATCAAATCCATTAAACATCCAGATTCTGATATGTCATATGATAAAATTCTCCCTAAATATTAAGCCCATTAAATCTTTCGGTGTCTATAATTCTTCTCCTATTGACCATAGGCCAAATCTGCTGTATTTTTTGTAGTTTATGTGTGTAAATATTTTCTACATTTCTTCCTGGACGCTAAGCATCTGAAGGGCAGACTTCTGTCTGTTCACTTCTGTAGCCCCACAAGTCCCAGTCTGAAGATGCCTAATTCCAGCTTATGCTTTCATCCATCACTTTCTACCAAGAATTGTTCTGAACTACACTATTTTTATAAATTATTCCACAATAGTCTATCATGAATGGCCTTTTCATCATGATTTATCATGCTATGGAAGCTCTAATGGGAATGTTCACCATCTGCATCTAAGAACACTGTCTTCTAGAGCCACTAGCAGATTTATCACATCATTATGCTTTCAATTCCCATCAGTGTTGGTTGTTAATTGCTCCTAGCTGAGTCCTTCCCCAGGAATTGTGCTCACTAATGGAATCCTTTGTCCCAGTTTATACCTCTTACCCTTGGACAGCCCACATGTGGTATGGAAAAACAAAAACTGAAGCTTCTTTTAAAGAACTATCCCAGCTTCAGGTAGCCTGTTGGATCAGGAAGGACCTCTGGGGAAATCACATGGCGACTGCCGGTGCCGGAAATGGTCTCAGGAGGCAGCCTTTGAAATAGGATCTTGCTCCTGGATAACCTACCAATTAACTGGCAATGGAGACTCCATCACTAGTAGTGGTTGGAGTGTGGGTAGCTCCTAACATGCTGCACTAGGCAGTGGTTACACACTTCACCAGCCTCTGCTGGAAGAAGCCGCCTGGAGAATGGAATGTACCTATAACTAAAGCATAACTTGAGGGTTAGAGAAGTTCAAGGCAGATGGCTCTTGTTAAGAACTGTTGACACTTTGAAAAAAAGACAAGGAAAGCCTGGGGTGAATTATTTTAATGTGACTTGCGAAAGTCAACAAACCTACAATTTAAGCTGAAATGTGAAAGCCAGAAATCCTCTTGACAGACTCTGAAGAGTATCTCATCTCCTGCAACTACAGGACAGAAACACCTGATGATCAGTCCAGGACTTAATTATATGGGGAGCTGAGTTGCTACAAGTTTGAATTTTCAAACTTAGTTATTCTGATACATGGAGGTCAGGGCTCTGGTTGGAACTAAGTGGGTCAAGATGGAGATGTGAGGGTTGATACACTTGGAAATCTTGCACCACCAGCTCCCTTTAACTGTCTGGGCTGCAGAAGTGACCTACTCATCCCTTTGAAAGGTTGGTCCTCCCCTCTTCCTTGAAAATGATACCAAACTTGCTTTGCAAGACTACATACACCTCTTTGATTATTGTCCCCAATTCTCTTCATGGACATCAGACCAATTATTACAGTCAAGTGACAACATAAACTGCTTGGGGAAGTCACTAGGTCAGTTAAAAGAGGGAAAAGTATATACACCAAAAAAGATACAGGATTTAGCTAATACATACCCAGGAAGATCTGTAAGAATGTATATTGGTCTAGATCCTGAGGGAGCTGGTCAAGATGGGAAGAACCATAAAGTTGAGTAAGGAAGACTTTATGGAAATCAGAATATCTCCCATTATACAGAATTTAATATCTTTGAATGAATCCCAGAAGATGGTGCTTCCATGCTCACAGGCTCACTCTGGAGAGTTGAGAACTTTACGGCCCGCACTGAGTGAAGGAGCAAGGTCAGAACTTCGATGGCTGATGCTGGAGGGGGGATCAAAGAGCAGGTCGGAATGGATATCATAGACAAGGCTGGGAAAACCGCCGGCTGATCATGTTCCATGGCAAGGCTTCAAGAAACTACTGTTTACCAAAGTGATAACGAATTACTGATGAGAAGGGCACCCGTATTTTTAAGGAGCTCGGTGGTGTCTGTACTCTGTAAGTCAGGGCTAATTGCAGGAGATGTAGCTTTAGAACTGGGATCACTGATTCCAGTGGGGACCACAGGATACTAACACTGTATGGCAAAGAGGATGGGACAGTGGGCACATGACCATGGGATCCAGTGGTCCCCCACCATGAAGCTGCTGGTTTGTCCATTTGATGGTAAATGAACATGAACGGCGGCTGTGGCCAGAGAATGGCTCGGAGTATGGAGGGTCTGGTTTTACCATTTGTGATGGTTTTTGCTATGTCAGCTTGGCTCTGGTGAATGACAGTTCCCGGAGTCTCCTTTCTAGTATCTTTCTAGTATGGACCTTGAGGCATGTTCTCTCACAAGACCTATAGGAGGGATTTTGTAGCATACATACATTTTTTCCAGTTATTTAGTCAAATGTTAATCTAAGTGATACTGTGAAGGGATTCTGCAGATATGACTGAAGTCTCTAATCAGTTGATTTTAAGGAAATCAAAAAGGAAATTATTCTCAGTGGGCCTGACAATTGTTGTAAAGCCTTTGAAACTGGGTTTTGACCTTTCCTGAGTACAGAGACTCCCCCTGGTGACCAGGTTGTTCCTCATGCTCTTGGGGTTCCAGTTTGCTTATCTTCCCTTCCTAACTGCTTGCCCTAAGGACTTCAGATTTATTTCACCAGCCTCTCATAATGTAGATGATTCCTTTAAATAAACAAATATTTATATATATTTAATAAACAAATATATATATAATACATATATATATATATATGTATGTATTCATCTTAGGTGCAGAGCTTCCTGCAGGGTTGGCTGAGAACTCAATTATGTTACATTTTCTCTTACTTCCACCCCCTGCTTCCTTTACTCCCTTAGAGGTGTTAGTCCTGCAAGGACTCCTTAACAAACCTCCTGCAAGAAAATTTCTGCCTTGGTCTGTTTCTGAAAGAACCCCAAACAAGAACCCTCCAAATTTAGAGGTAGAAGAATTGAATCTATAAGAGATGCTGAGAAGGAAGAGAAGCCAAGGAGGAAGAAGGAAAACCATAAGTGGATTACCTCTCAGAAACCACAAGAAAAGCATTAAAGAAGAGAGCAATACGAAGTTTATAATGGTGCCCAGGGATCAAGTAAATGCGTAACAAAATGTCATCTGATTTGTCAACATAGAGACCATTAGCGATCTTGGTAAGAAAACTTTCATGGAGAGATAGGGACAGAAGACAGGTTGGGGTGGGTTGAGTAGTAAATAGGGGACAAAGAGATAGAGAGCACAAGCTTAAAACAGTTAAGAAGCTTGAGTGTAACCCAGAAATAGGGCGAAAGCTGAGTGGATGGTATCAGTGGAGAGCAAATTTTTTTTAAGATGAGCGTGACTAAATGCTGACGTGTTAAGGATTCTACAGAGTGGGAAGTGATAAAGATGCAAGAAAGAAAAAGCGGAAAACCAATGAAGTCAGGGCCCCAGGAAGTTCAGAAGGATTGTGATACCAAAATTACAGAGCGATGGGACAGGAAGGACACTTATATGGAAGTAGCAGGGAATCAAAGAAGATGAGTAAAACTGAAACATAAGAAGTTTATAGATTTTTCTGGCAGAAAAATAGATTTCCTATTTGGCAGTTTCACATATTTATTCACAAAGTTCAACATTGCAATGTTATCAATAGTCCCTAATCCACATGTGCATGTATGTTTATTTACATACATCTGCACCTGCATATATATACACACACACACACAATATATATATATATATATATAAAACCTGCGTCTGTAATTGTATATATAGCTGTATCTATATTTCTATCTGTACCAAAGGACTTTATACCTTAATAAACTGGCAAAACAGTAGAATAACAAGAACACTAATGAACTAACGTTGTCACAACTGCGAAGGAAGAATTCTGTTTTGTGATTTTATAGCTACCTTTATCTCTCTTCAGCTGCTCTGAATTTCTTGATTTGAGTTAGGCCATAGGGCAGCAACCTTTTTCAATGAAGATTTATGAAAGGAAGCAGTACTTCAAACAGCAGTTAAGGCCTTGAGTTCCTCTCGGAGGGAACTGCACCCCTTCCTCCTCCTTCTAGGCTCTCTACCTGCACATCTTCTTCTGCTTTCCTTTGGATCTCTTATTTGTGGACTCCATCTCTGCATTTTTAAATCTACGCAACCCTTCTCAAAAGTACTGTGGCAATTCGTTACAAAAGCCATGCAAATATTCATCTGCTTTGACCCAGAGGTTCTACTCCTGGAAAATAATTCAAGTGAAATCAGATGCCAAGTGCACGAAGATATTCGTTACAGCACTAAAAATAATTTAAAAGCTAGATGAAACCTAAATGTTCAGTAACAAGTTTAAGATACGACATCTCAACATAATTGAAAAACAATGACATTGATAATCATGAATCATGTAGGAAGCACTGGATTCAAATCCCAGCTAAATTACCTAAACTACAGAACAGCTGAGAATAGACAAGGTCCAGCTCCCATTCAAGCCACAGTCTCCTCATTTAAAAACACAAATAACACTTATACTGATAACACGAAGATTAAAGATCAATTAACATATATGAAATGTTTAGCACAGTTCTTAGAACATCATAATCACTCACTACATTTAACATCTTTGCTTTTATTTTTAAATAAGGAATTAGAAATCACCATAATAATGAGTATGAGATGTGCAAGAATTGGTAGATTAACATGAAGTTACAAGAATAAACTCTTACACTGCTATTAAAGGAACTCATAAAACAATTAGGTAACACATGGGCTATATCGAGTTTTAATAAGGCTTCTATTTAAAAGAACATTCTTAAAGTATTCCTATATAGTTTAAAATAGCTGAAGGATTTGAAAGCCCTTAAGACCTCCGAAGGCAATTTTATATTCATTATATTGTACAAACTGGCAAATGCTTTTGAAAATCAGCAACATAAAGTTAAAAAAGAAAAAAAAATGCATTTTAGCAGCTTTCAGAAAGAGTCTAATCAGAAGGTGAGTGGACTTTTGTTCTACTGACGTGCCCTTCAAAATAGCACAAGCTCACAATAGGTGGCCCCAGTGAGGCCTTTTTTGATGATGACAAAGAAAACTGTTCCTACAGATGAAAGCCCATATAAACAAGGAAAAGGCTATTTAAAAACACTCACAATCAGTGCCAGTTGTCAGCCTGCTAGAGACACTGGTTGAAATGACTTGTACCCATCACATATTTATTTCTACAGATGGAGAATTATAGAATTGACTTGTTGGAAAGGTCGGGTGCTAAAAATACTCTTTAAAAATAAAATAAAACAGAAAGAGGAACAAAAAGAGCGGCAGCAGCTTATTTTTTTCTCTGTAACAAAATGTGACTTAACAATGTAGCAATGGAAACAGAGCAGAGCGGAAAACAGCAATTGATAAAATTCACACTATAAAACAATGCCACAGAATATAATGTCCATTAGAATTTAATGAAACTGCCAAGTATCTTGAAATATCATCCATGCAATTTTGGCACCTTATTGAGAAAAGCATGGAACCAGCGTGGTGGTGGTCTTATCACAGATGTTGCCGCCACACAAGTGGATGACTTGAGCCTCTGGAGAAACAAAATGTTATTCTGTGTTGAAGTTAAGCGATAAAGGGAGGAATTGCCTTGTGATAAGGAAGAGGATGACTTTCTACAGATCCCCTGGGTAGACTTCTGTTCCTGATGCTTTGTAGAAATGATTTAAAATATCACCTGGACTCCAGGACATAGGAAACAAACTATGGTTACCAAAAGGGAAAGGGCAGGGGAGGGATAAATCAGAGTTTGGGATTAACAGATACTACTATCTATGAAATAGATAAACAACAAGGATCTACTGTGTAGCACAGGGAACTATATTCAATTTCTTGTAATAAGCTATAATGGAAAAGAATCTGGAAAAAAAATATGTATGTGTGTGTATAACTGAATAGCTTTGCTGTACACCTGAAACTAACATAGTAAATCAACTACATTTCAATAAAAAATAAAATAAAATAAAATAAATACCATCTGGACTGAAACTGTAACTTCAAACAAGAAAAAAAAAAAAAACCTAAGTAACTGTTTACATTCTGAGATCAGATTAAAGGCAACCACAATCTCCGTTACTGCTTCTCCAGAATCCTTTTCAGACTTATCCAAATTTCTTTTCCCACTCCTTGCTCTCAGTTTTACTAGTTCCTACTCCCAACTAAATTGAATCCAGTCCTCAAATGCCATTGCTAAATTATTTTAAATCTTGTATTTCTGGTTATGTATCAAGTGGAGGATATAATCTCTAGTATTTGCCCTCTGATTCCACAGACCTCCTCTTTGTCAATGAACATGCTGCTCCCCATCCCTTGCCTGACTTTTTCCCTCTAGGATCAGAAATTAGATAAGCCAGCAACTGATGTCTGATCACTAAAAGGGGTTGGAAGATGAATGTTGCCCTGTAACTGAGTTTATTAGCTATTAGTAATCTCTGAGAGTTGATGACATGACTTCAACAAGAATTGCAAATTCTCATTTGTCCCAGATGACAGTTAGCCAAAATCACTCGACCAATGCATACAATAGGGTGATGTTTACTTTTCTTTGAAATTCAAACTGGGACTAAGCAAAATGTAATCATTTAAGATTACTTGGTCTTGATTTTAGGTCTTTTCTAGATAAAGGCATTTTTAGGAGCTCAAACTTTTTCACGTGGATCATTTCTAGCTGCATTCATAAACAATCTGAACACTACACTCCAGGCCTTATAGGAATTACTGGATATTTTAGTTGAAGTGTACCATACAGGTCAGTGGATTTCCTCTTAAATATCATCCCAGAGATGTGGAGGTTTAGTTGCCAGACCCAGGCAGGCTTCTGGGAGCTTGGGTTGAACAAACCTGTCTTAAAAGCATGGCCATTATGAGAGAGTGAAAAGACATTGTTTAGAAAGGAGGGTAGAAATAGAAGTCAGGTGGTCAAACTGAGGTATGTATTCGGAAACACTGAGCAGATAAATACGAACTAGACATAAAGGAACTAAAGAGACTGGGGATACCAGGACAGAGCAGTTGAGTTTGGGTGAGAGGGAGGAGTTTGGAATCTGGCGAAACACACTGAAATACTGTGGCAGGCTCACAGAGACTTTTTATAGAGCACGTTTGGCTGTTGCTTCTGAGTGGGGCGTTGTTACAAGCCCCGAGACAATTTAAATAGGTATGACTATAGACTGAATACTTAAATTCTCTTTATAGAATGCAAGTCAAATTAGCCATCCAACCTGTATGTGAAGAATTCCAGTGGCAGCCACTTATTATCTTCCATGGATGTCCAAGTGTTGGAAAGCTCTGAGTATTGGACAGTTTTTCCTTTCATTGCACCAAAATGGATCCCCTATAACTTCCACCCCCTGCTCCTAATTTTTAATGCTCTACATTGCCATAATACAAATGGAATATCAATTCAACTATTTTTAGAAATCCAACTAGACCTAAAAATTCAAGTAGCAAGATTATCTAGACATACTAATTTAAGGTCTTAACAGCCAGGAAAAACAGAAATAAGTTATTTTACTAGAACTACAGACAGGCTGATATTCACACAGTTGTTCTCTACACTTCAAATGTTTTGTAGCATTTTAAACATTCTCTGATACGGTTTTCTAGGAGATTAAAAAAAATTCTTAATAGGATTATTATCGCCACCGTCAACATATTTAACGAGCACATCTTGAGACAGGCACTTAGTGGAACTTGCTGCAGGGACGGGCCCCTGTTTTCAGTGACCTTCAAATGTACAGTCAGAGCTACGGCAGGAAAGAGCTGGAATCATTCTGATTTTTTCAGCTACAGCTAGCAGCTACTCATTACCAAATGGCACCCTTTCCCTGGAAATATGGGCTTGAGGGAAACTGTTCAGGGAATGATCAAAATATAGCAAAGTGAGCATAGGGGCTTCTACCTGAGTTGGAGGAAGGGCACACTCTGTACTAGATTAAAATTCTGAGAATGGTCTTCCCAGAGGAAGGCCAAGGATGTCTGCTGGGACCACCCCTGGGGCCTTGAACATCACTTGCGTTAAAGCGAGGTCAGGCTTTTTGACCCTACTCCATTGCCTGGTCCTTTTATAAATGGCTCTGGTACAGCAGGCTGTGGTAATCCTCCTTTTCCATGAGAAGTGGCTCCTTTTCTTCAGGAAGCTGCTTTCTCTTTCGACGACATAAACGGCGAGTGAGTCCGCCCAGCACAGCCGTGAGGACAGACCCCACCAGGGCTGCCCCGACGAGCCACGGCCAGATCCTGGCTTGCTTGTTCTAAGTACGGCTTAATGTAATCTTGAAAAAAGTCCGGGTCTGAAATAGAAAGATATCTCAGTGTTCCTACTATTGTCACTGTCGTCGTCATCATCATCATCATCATCATCATCATCATCATCATCCTTAATTAACATCGCACTTTGGAGTCAGACGCTTGGCCAGCTCTGCTACTTACGAGCTACAAGAGCTTGAGAAAGTTACCGCTAACACTCCTAACACGTCTGTTTCTTCATCAGGGAAATAGGAAAAACAATGTCACCTTATTGGGATGCTTTATAGTTTATTGATAATATCCGATCTGTAAATTGTACACTGCCTGCCCCCAAGTCAGCCACTGTAACTCTGTTGGCTATTTATTCTGGTATTGGTCCTCCAATTTCTAAATAACAGGCAAACATCACTCTCTCTCTATTCATCAAGTTTATCTCTGGAGCTCCTCATATATAAGCAATGATTGAAGCTCTCTTACAACTTCCCTTTTCTTTCTTCCATCTTTTCAGTATAATAGTATATTTGGGGTCAAATCCACACCTAAGATTTATATTATTTTTTAATGGAGGTACTGGGGACTGAACCTCCAGGACTCGTGCATGCTAAACACATGCTCTACCACTGAGCTATACCCTCCCCACCTCATGCTTTTAGTATTTAAATATTATTCAGTAATTGAACCAAATATTATTCTATGATTACATTTCCTTTCTTAAATTATATTCCCCTTGGAGCTAATAATTTATTACATCCATTTGCTTGATTTTAATGTGCCCATCACTATCTATAAGACATTCTAAGATACTCTATATCCATTTTGTGATACAAAGGAAAGAAGAGAGTGCATCTTGGGTTTACCTTGCAGAAAATTGGGGCGGTGACTTAAGTTACTGTTTTTAACACATTTAAAAATCATTTTGAAAATGAGACTACAAATGCCTAGTTTACATTGCTATTAGTCACTTCAATGTATAGTACACTTAAGTTGTCTGGCAAAACGCAGATTACATAGAGGTTCCATATTAAACACGATTTTCTTATTGCTTAAGGCTCAGCTCAAGTGCTTTCACAAGTTTTAAATACTATGTCTATGTCTGTCCTTCCGTTATGCAGCTTCTCTTATAATTTATCCACTTCAGTTTGTTTCACGTGGTCTCAATTTTTACTGTCACGAATGGACTGTCTCCTTTGAAACACTCTTCATATTTCTCAATGGCTTCACCCTAAAATTTAGGCTTTTCTTTCTCAGTTATTTGGTTTTCAGCCTCAATAGTGTACCTTTAAGTTATTTCTTAACATCGTAAGTTTTCTATCATCTTTACCTACTTAGAATTCCAGTGTTTCTTGTTGCCCATCCTCTTCAGAACAACCATGTAGGTTTCTGTTTGTTTTGTTCTCTGTCATTTCCAAAGCACATTCACATGCCTATTTGTCCACCCAACAAATGCAGGAGGTGGTTCAAAATCATTATCCTAATTTAATGAATTAGAAATCTGTAACTTAGAAAGGTTGCCTGTAACTATTTAAACCCTACAATGTATGTATAACCCCTGGTAATGATGCCTTGCAATTTATAACTGTTACTGATTCTTGTTATTCCACAATAATCCCATCAATATTTCAACTGAACCAGCTTCCAGTGAGAGATTTTCTCTCTCAAACCTGCTTTGATCACTGATTCAGCTCAGCTCTCTCTTCTGGATTCTCAGACTCTTTCTTTACTCCTTTGTGACACTTAGCACAATTGTCTCTGTGTTGTCATTATTTCTATGTATGCCTTATTTTTCAGGCGTGATCACAAACCCTTGAGAGTGAGTATCATGTTTACCTTTCGCCCTCCTATTCATTCACTTATGCATCCATACGGCAGTGTTCCCTGCGGCCCGTCACATGCCAGAAGGTGGTCCAGGCACTGCGTATGAAAGGCTGAGTAAGCAGAGCCTCTGGCCTGAGGGAAGCAATAGTGGAAGAGGAGAATGATAGGAAAACAAGTCACGGTAAGAGGAAAGCCGCTCTAATGAAAGTACGTGAAAGATACAATGGGATCAAGGGGGGAAGACCTCCTCTATCTGTCTGGGGAAGGCATCCCAGGAGACTGTCCCACTGACTAAAAGAATGAGCTAAAACTTGAGTGTGGGATGCTGACAGCAAGCCATCCCAGGTAGAAGGAACAGGAATGCACCTGCGTATACACATAGGCGGGTGAACAAATCCGTGAAGTTCCCATCAAACCCCATGTGCAGAATAAGACACTCCAGTTACTGTGAAAATGTCTCCTCATTTTTAAAATCAAATGTCCAGATCTTTTGAGATATACTAGAGGAAGGAAGCTCTTAACAAAACAGTACCATATAGAAAGCAGAATTCCATTTTCCAGCAGCATCAAGGACTCAGTCTTTCATTGCCAAAGCTTTTTGGTCTCGCCTTTTAAATAGCTTTGCGTACAACAAAATCACTTGCTACTCAATTTTTAAAAGCATCACTAAATTTAATTCTAAGAGAAATGTTTGACTAAAGCGAAAAGACATCAGCTGCCTTTTATGGAAGATACAAGTAATTATAAACACGAGTGCTTAAATGATGAGCAATTAACTGCTTGAACCAAATAATGTCAAGAAATTTTAAAGAATTTTTTAGTAAGCTTCAATCTCACCAATGAATAAAAATTTATCTTTTTTTCAAGTAAACTCCTTGAAGGTACAACAGAAGAAGCTATAGAATAATTCATAAATTAGAAAAAAATAGGCAATTGCTGCTGCTTCTTTTAAAGTAAAATGTCTCTAAAATTAACGGCGTAGATCCACAGCTGAATGAGAACTACTCTAAATAGATACAACACTTCAAATCGATTTTATTTTTTAAAATTTAACTAGACTACATAACAAATACCTTTAAGACCCTATTGTGACTCTTTGGGCTTCCCCTCCCTTTTCCCCTCTAATGGTTTTTGTTGCCTTTTCAGTAAAAAGGACGCATTTGGACACTAGGGAAGGAACAATGAGGTGGAACCTATGTGGAAGGACAGAGAGGTATAAAGGGAACCCTCTCTTCTGTGCAGTGATGGAGAGAGAATTCGTTGGGGATTCAATATTTGCCACTTACGAGCTTTGTGACTTTGAATTTGTCACTTTGTCTGTCGGCTCTCAATCTACTTACCCATGAAACAGAATAAAAATCACTACTATTGTAAAGATGGGCAAAGATGACAATCGATGTGCTGATGTCTCGCACATTGCGATGTCTCTGCAGGCCAGACTCTCCTCTGAGGTCAAGGCTGTTCAACTGCCTCAGAGACACGCCCACCCTGGCGTCCCACACCAGCCCATTTCACTGTGTCACAGACACCACCTCGGCGTTCCCTCCACGTCTGGCCCTGCTCCTGTCGCTACTATCTCAGTGAATCTGATCACCATTCATCATTTCCACAGGCCAGAAGCTTCAAGGTATCTCTAATATCTCCTTCTTTCTCACCTAATATATAAATCATTTCTCAAGTTCTGTAAATTGTATCTACACGATGATATCAAATTCTGTGGCCCTTTCCACCTTGCCTCCTGCCACCACCACTGCGATTCAGACTTCCTTGACTCTCCCCAGGATGTCTGCAACAACATTTCCACTGGTCTCCCTGAAGGTGCTTTGCAGCCACTACAAAACTTCCTACAGGCCGCAACAACCGCAACCTTATAAAAACTCAAACTTGACTCTGATCTGTTTAAAATCCATTAATGGCTCTGTTATTCTAGCAAGTAGGGCCAACATCCATAATCAAGACCTGCTTTTCCACTAATTAATTCTTCCCGTCATGCTGATGCTCTCTGAAATGTCACTTCATCGACCCCTAGAGATAGACACATCTCTAAGTAAGATGAGTCATTAGGTAAGTAGTCGTGTAAGGTCTTTCTCTTTTATTAGGATATAAACTCTGAAGATAAAGACTATGTTGTTTACCATCAAACCCATAGTACCTAAGAGAATGATTTGTACAAGGTAGACATTAAATATATGTATGAAGAAAGAATAAATAAACCAATCAAATCACTAGAAAATACCTAGTGTGATAGAAGACTTGAAATGCATTAAAAAATATCTAAAATGACCTTGGTATTAAAAGGGGTGACATTTTTTCCAGTAAGCTTTACCTACATGGATTGGTTAAGAGATACCATCCTTCATGGTAAATATCACTTGCATTCAAGTTAATTCATTGATTTCACCCCGTACCAGATACCATTTGGTACTTAGCCTGGAGAAGCTTGCAAGATATCAATTCCGATTTTGTAGGGCTCACAGCCAAGGTAGGGAGGGGAAAGATTCACTATATAGAAAGAGTACCACGTAACTCATATAAGGAAGTGAGTAAACATGACTACGGATGTCTAAAAATGATTTCATATCTGAGAGTGTGGCAAATGGATAAATAGGGTCAGAATTTAGCCAGAGAGAGTAGCACCATCAGAAACAGGAGCCCATGAAAGAGTCTATTATGTTCTTGAAATGGAAGCCATAAAACTCGAGTGGTGAATTTTTGAAAAATCATTACCAATATGCCCCTTTCTTTACGTTCTGTGGGTGGGTTTAGAGGGAAGGGGAAATGTTACTTGAGGCCACTCCTCATTTTGACTCATGGGAAGCCCCTGCCCTACCCACGCCCACCCGCCGCCACACCCCCTGTTCTCGGTGATCTCTATGTTTTCAAGGCCGCTTTAGCATTCCTTCCACCGGCTGTGATCTTCAGATCGAGCAAAACAGGTCAATCAAACCCGTATCTGTCCAGCTAATGCTTTCCCAAAGGGCAAGGAAAGGTTGATAGAACACAGGTTCTCCTGTTGGCCTTAAAATGAGATTCTGCTCTGCCACGTACTAGCCAGATGGCCTGGGACAAGTTATTTATATTCTTTAAGCCACTTTCTTCTC
Source organism: Camelus ferus (assembly GCF_009834535.1). NCBI lineage: Eukaryota > Metazoa > Chordata > Mammalia > Artiodactyla > Camelidae > Camelus > Camelus ferus. Next base: position 10,441,701 of record NC_045705.1, on the reverse strand, counting down.
ATCTATGATCAGGAAAATGAAATAACAGTGGCCACTTCACAGGGTAGTTATGAAGAGGAAAGGAAATAATGCCCAAAGCACACCTGGAAGAGTTCCTGGCACCTAAGAATATTCATTATGTGTCAGCTGTTATGAAATGACTCAACTCATCTCCTCGGTGCAGTTTTCCATTGCTCCAAACAGGAGAATTTAGCATCCTGGAAATACCCCTATTTTTTTTTTTGTTGTTGTTGTTGTTGTTATTCTATTAGTTTAGAATTTTCCCTGTCCTTCTCTACCTGCCACCTGCCTGCTTGTTCTTCAAGGCCTGGTCTTGTCTTTCTAGGTTGAAATATTCAGAAATCACTGCTACCTCTTCTGTGCTCCTGTCGGATTCCGTTTAAGATTCCTTTACTGCACTCAACACAGCCTGATGTTTCAGGCTTTCCTGCACAACTGTCTGACTTCCACACTGAATTCTGAGCTCCTCCAAGGTCTGGGACTATGTCAGTCATTTATGTGCCACTAAAGTCTAGCGCAAGAGGTAGGAAGTTGGTAAATGCCATTCGTTTGTCCATTTTGTTTTACTAATCTGTTCCCATGAATTATCAATGAACATAATGAAGCATCAATGTTTGCTGAATTCCTCTTATCCACAAGCTGTGTGTTGTTTTACTGGCTTTTAGTTGCTGACCATCTTGTGTTACAATGGAGAGGATCCCAGTAGTGTTGAAATCTGGCTTTTCCACATACTGGTGTTTGACATTGGGGAAGCCACATAAATTATTTCAGCATCAGTGTCCTCATCTCATCCTAGGGATCATAATACTTACCTAATATATGGTTGATTAATAATGCAGGTATGTGTATATATGCAGGGCTGGGACATTATGCTGCACACCAGAAATTGACACATTGTAAATGACTGTACTTCAATATAAATAAATAAGAATAATCAAAGGAGAGAATGGAATAAAAAAAAAAAAATGCACGTATGGTATGTAGCCGGCTCTCCAGTAGGAGGAGACATTACTATCTGTTCCTCATTTATCGAGAAGGTACTGCCGGTTCTACTCAGGGGGATTATGTAAAGCCCAGATCTAATTGCAGTCCTAGAGTTTTATGTTAGCACCTTAATCAGAGTCATAGCAATTATCATTGTAACAGCTATTATCATTATTATTATCAATCAGGTTTAACATCAAAATGTTGACCAACTTTTTTGGTGACCCTAGCAGGAAATTCCCAAAGATGATTCAAACCTGCTAGGTGTTTACCGCGTGCCACGCTGCACCAGGCTTGTTAACACAAAACATCCATTTAATTGCCACACTATCTCTTTGAGGTATCCTGTTCTCAATATTTTAGGTTTAGAAACTGAGATTCAGGGAATTGAAGTAAAATTTCCCAAGATCACCCAGAAGTCAATTTATAGAGTCATGAGTAAAACCCATTTTGTTTTTGTGGTTTTAATTCCAGTGCTCTTCCCACGGTTGCCATACACGAAATGCCATCTCTTAAGCAGGATGAATGTGAAAAGATTCTTGCAACTTGGATCATGTAGTAATGTACCAGTGATGAGTTAAGGATTGTAGTGCACTTTCCTAACTTAAAGAATTTGGGGATAACATTGTAAAAACATAAGGTTTTGTGCTCTCTTGAAAGAAATTGGTCACACTAGAGTCAGAAATTCACAGGAAAGAAACGGAGCTTTACCTGAATCTTGTAGGTAGCTATAGTCATAGCCCAGATCTCTGGATGAAATAAAGAAATCACCATTTCTGTAGAGAGGTATAAAAGGAACCATGTAGGATTCGCGGTTGTGCCCAATGGGTGCATTGGCTTCAGGGTAGACTTCTTGAAGAGGATGGTGCCTTCGAAGCCACTGTTCAAAAATACTGCAGAGGAAAGGATTATTCAGAGTCAGAAACATCATTTGTAAAAGAAATATTTAGAGTTCTTGAAGTAAAATAACAAGGCATATCTTAAAATCTCAAGCCCTGGACAGATGCCAAATACAGTTTTCATGCTTCGAAAATATTTTGTAAAGCGCCAGTTCATGCTGTCAGGCCTTGATGAAGCTTACTCATTTGTGAGAAATATTAGAGGATAACTTTGAAAAAGGAATTTCTTAGAAGATAAGTGAAACTGACATGACAATTTTAGACCCTTCAGAATGCCACAGAGCAAGTGTAATTATTGGTTGAGTGACAATTAAGCCATAGTCATAAATAAAATATGTTTCTTATCTCAAAGGAAGTTCGCCCAAAGAAAGAACATACAAAACTAAGTTGGAATCAGTACTGGAATTTGGCCATTTTTTTGTTATGGTAGGAGACTTTCAGTCATTTCAACCTCCTTGTTATGTTTGGGGAAGTGTATGCTTAATGAATCTTCGTGGGAGAAAGAGCCCATCTTCCATGGTGGAGGCAAAAAAAAAAAAAAAAAAAGTGGCTTCCCAACTTCCTCAAAAACTAGAGTATGACCGTATGGTCAATACTCAGACAATCAGTCATACCCATCCAAGACCTGGAAACAGGAGACAGTGACACAAAGAAGCAAGGACAATGTAAAACCATCCTAGCAGTGGCAATGACATTGTGCTAAGAACATCCAGTTTTTAAGGGCAGCCAGGCCAGAAGTGCCAGTAAAGGTATCCACTGTAACAGGGAAGCGGGGCGGGGGGTGGGGGTGCAGGGCTGTGTTCTGTAGCATGGTTTTGGAAGATGACTTGGCTGCTGCCTTCCTCCCTTGTTCCCACTTGTTTCTCAATCTGCTTTTCCATGATCTTCTGACCTACCCAATATCTTCTCAGCAAAAATTTTTTCCCATTTAAATCAGCCAGAGTTAGTTTCTGTTGTATGCAATTAAAAACTCTGACTGGAACAAAACCTAAAAAAACTAAGGGATCAAAAATTCCAGTAAGAATGGAAGTGAGACTAAGCCAAAGCAGAGTTTGTAGTGGAAAATGAAAGGTGTGACCAAGAGAATAGCTTTGAATGATCAGAACATATAACTGACATAGAGGGAAGAACCCCAGGTCTGGAGTCAGAGAACTCCCCTTGAGTCTGAGCCCTGTGAGTTAAGAGTCATCATGGCTCTATGCAAGTCACTGAAACTCTTGAAGACTTAGCCATCTCATCCTTAAAAATGCAAGTAAGGATATCTGCCCTGTCCATCTCCAAAGGGATTATCCAAGGTGATACTTGTTATGAAAATGCTAAATAAATGAGCTGTTGTTGCTTCACTCTAGAAGTTAAGCTGGAGGTAAAAGGGCAGTGCACGTTGAGAGGGTGGTGTCTAAAAAAGAAAGTGATAACCTTTCAAACAAACGAATAATGCTTTTGAAAAACACTTTGAAGTATAATAAAGAAGAGAACAAGGAAGCCACATGGCAGCAGTGGTGAGCACATTTTCCATGATGAAAAACAGTTCTATTTGCTTAGTGAATCTCGACTTCAAATACTACTTACGGTCAAAGTTGTTTTTCATTGTGAATTAACTGTGGGATCATCAGGGTGCGGATAAACACTGCAGATCTGGTCCATGAATACCAAATGCTCCCTAAATAGCTCAATTATTAAGTACATTTACTGAGTACTTACCATTTGTCAAGTTTTGGAGAAACGTAAATCTGTATAAAAACCCAAGTTCTGTGGGTTGTGACAAGGGAAATACGAAAAATCTCCTAACCTGTTTAATTTTCCTTTTTTCCATCTGCAAAATGGGAGTGATCCTTATGTCCTGAGGGTATTGTAAGGATTAACTGAAATAACATCAAGTAAGGTATACGGCTACGTGCGGTAGACACATGGTGAGCAAAAGCTATCATCATCCCGGTAACATTTCTTCCTCTTGCTCCTTCTCCTAACGATTCATGTCATACTGGAAGAAATTCATCACTGGGAGATGTGAGACAGGCTATAATAGAAACACCAAAGCCATGTATATGTGAGCTCGGTCTTCAAAAACAGTTATTATTCTTTAAGCAGAAATGGGATAACAGAGGATTCAAGGAGATCAAGATTTCCCTGTGTGTACCTCCATTTCCTCAAATGAAGATTTTAGGAATTGGCTTAACAAATAAACCCCAAATTCTATTCAAGATCTGTAATTTTATGAATTAGTCTTTTTATTTAAAAAATTTTTAAATTTAAAAAAATTTTAATATTTAATATATTTTTAAAAATTCTTATTTATTTTAACTTCTACAGTTATCTTCTTTTCATGAAGTATTGCTTGTTCATTATATATAATTCAGAAAATGTAAACAAGCAAAAAGGAGATAAGAAAAAAATCACATGCTCCTTATTTTTGTTACAGTTTTTTAAAATATGTATATATTTCATTACGTATATATTTTAACAAAAAACTCTGTGTTATACACAGTATTTTATAAGACATTTTATTTGTACTAAGCAATGTTTAAACAACATTTAAACAGGTTTAAACAATGTTTACCAGTTTTCAAGTGGTGAATCTATTTTTATAAAGAGAAGGAGGCCCTCTGATAATTAATCTCTCCCTGATCCCTGTTAAACTTTGACTGATTTAGAAAGAGCCCAATATCCAATGAGCTACTAGATGGAAGCTTGAGGCAAAAATTGTGCCCTTTGTCAATTGAGAAAAATTACTGCTACAGTACAATTTATAAATAATCTTGTTTCTGCCAAGAAATAAAATTTTTTTTTACCTAGGTGGGACAAGGACATAAATTCTTAGCACCAAAAGATATACTGGATGAAACCATTAATGTGCCCACCCACCTTATCAACCTTTTAAAATGAAGATATTAATCTTGCTTAAATTCTTCATCAGTGGTTCTCATCTTCAGTTAATCTCATCAAACCATGCCTAGAATGGCTTACGTCGGAATACTAACTTTAACTTGGATAATCACACTGACATTTTGGGAAGAAAATTATCCTCTTACCAAAGATTCATTTTAACTGCATCTAGATGGCTTTCTGGAAGTCTGAGAACAATGAGATGCACAATAAAGGGTTTAGGAAAAGGTTAAGATGAGCGCAGATGGAAGCAAGAAGAGATGTGTTTCATACATAAAAGCAACATGGAAGTCTGGTCACTCCCATCCTTACAACAAGACAAAGCTGGAGAAATGGAAACTCACCAACTTTTCTTGGACCTGTGAGAAAACAGAGGTCACAGGGCAAACTGCTTCCCCTAAAACTGCAGAGATAAGTGTGTCTGGAGGAACTCAACTGAGAAGCAGCTGGACGCATAAACTTAAACACTTTGATGACTGGCTGGAGGTTGAGATTGGACTACTGGTGATGGTGAGAAATTCCTGGGAGTCATAGTCTTACGGGGATTCCCGTGCATTTGCGGGTTTTTATCTCCAGGAACTCTGCCAGATTTTCACAATGAAGATCTGAGAGAGATCTTCTCTTGGTTCTGTCAGAGGGTGGGGAGGGAGAGAGTGACCACTGTGAAATGTGCCCAAAGTCTTCTCCACACCAAAGCCCTTTAATCCAGGGGAAATAACTTCCAGAGGCTTATCCCAGTTAGGGGAAGGGAATTCCTCTCAATCCAGCCTGGTGCAGCCTTCCTGTCTCACGTAAGGGGAAATAAAATATAAACCAATTGGTCAGTGCTTCAAGGAAATAGATTGGGATGACTGGAAAGGGGAGTAGAGGACAGAAAGGGGAAAAAACAAAAAGTTATACCATTGAAGAAGCACTCGTGAAGGTCACAGCCCCAAGACACTGGCCAACTAGAAGGCTGAAATTTAATCAGACTATTGTAGAGCAGTTTCCCTCCCTTATACTTGACTATGGTACCAACAGGGCTTTAGTATAACAGCAGATTATAGCTAAAGGATCTGCAAGACAGACAGTCTCTGAGGAACAGTATCAGTTTGAGCCACAGAGTAAATATTTGAGTATAGCCAAAGCTATAAAATATAGATGAGTCCATACTGACACAAATACAGACATGCATATATCAATCTACCATGTGGAAGAATTCCAAATAATTATGTAGATATTCTGAATACATACAGCAGCAACACACACTTCTGTGTGGGCTGTGCACAGTAACTTTCTTCCAAAGAGTACAGTATGGAAGAGTGGTAGAGACATTTAGGAGCTGGAGAAACCTGACAAATATGACATCTGCCTGGTGATCACGGTTAACATCAGCAGCGCTGAGTCATGTCGGTGGCACGTGCCCTCGACGTGATGTGGAGGGAACGGTGCTTTGCCTCTGTCACCTTCCTCCCCCAAACATGTAACTCCTGATTACGTGAGAAAAACATCAGACAAATTCCAATAGAGGGGTATTCTATAAAATATCTGAGCAGTACTCCTCCAAACTGTCAAGGTCCTCAAAAACGAGGAGAGTTTGAAAAATTGCCACAGCCAAGAGGAGCCTAAGGATACATGGTCACTAAATGTAATAGGACATCCTGGCTGGGATCTTGAAACACAAAAAGATATTGCATAGTAACTAAGTAATCTTAATAAAAGTACAGACTTTGGTTTATAATAATATATCAACATTGTTTCACTAATTGTGACAAATGTTCCATACTAACTTAAGTTGTGAAGAATAGGGGAAACTGGATGTGGGGTATACAAGAACTCTGAGCTGTTTGTGTAAATTGAAAATTATTCTCAAAGTTTATTTTTAAACACAGAACAACTAACAAGGAAGTTTTAATGTAGTTGGATATTAGGGACTGATTTGTTTTAGTGCGTTCACTGCTACAACAAAAACTGCACAAATACGATAGAATTCCTTTTCATTTAGTCAACTATTTCACAAATAGTTGAATATGTATACTATGAGCATCTATAATACACTGGGTCTGTGCCAGCTCTTGGTGAATTTCTCTGTCCTTGTAGTATTTATACCTAGTGGTGAAGATAGATATTAATTGGTCATTTCAGAAATGCATCTGCAGTTTTAGTCTGTTGCCTTTGGGAAAGTCTCTGATGGTGCTGAGGAATGAGTATTGAGGGAAGTATAAGAGTGTTTCTGAAAAAGAGAATAGAATTTGCAAGGGCCTTTGATGGGAGGCCGGTAAGTTCAAGGAACTAAAAAATGACGGATGTATCTGTAGAGAGAATAGTTTGAGATGAGGCTGGAGAGGAAACGGGGGTCAAATCCTGAGGGGCATCTGAGGACATGTGAGAAATACTTATGATTTTTCTTAAGAGCTAGAGGTGGGTCACTGTTTGTATCTGTGATGGTGGGAGACACCATGAGTAGATCACAGTTTTTAAAGATGACACATTGCACTGTGGAGAAGGGCCCGGGGGATGGTAAGAATTGATGGGCAGAAAACAGGGGTGCAGAAATCAGCAAGAAAACTATGCCCAGGTAAAAAGAGGATGTGTGGCCATCAAGCAGTGGAACTCGGGGGTGAGGCGTCACAGAAGAAGCCACATTTTTATTCCCAAAGACATAGATCAGTGGAGAAGTGTAACACGAAGAAGGGATGTTATCATCGTGATTTTTGATGTGCTGTGCTTGGAGGTGCTTTTGAGACATTCCAATGGGGATGCCAGTGGGGCATCTGGATAATTGGGTCTAGATGCCAGAGTGAGACAGACTCTGTAAATATAAACTGAGAAGACCTCAGCCTGTGGATAGCAGGTGAAGCTATGGGAGTAGTGAGGCAGATAAGAAAATCTGGGATCGTTTTTCTCAGATATCATCTTTCTGAAAGGCCAGAACACACAGTCGCATTGTCTCTGAGAACCCACTGTTTGGGATGCCTGCAGCCATCCAGTCAAAAGTCTAGTCGCTCAAAATTTACTGAACTGTAGCTATGTAACAGCAAGGCCAGTGGTTTCCTATCTTTTTACTCTTTTGGATTTTTTGTTTCTTTCTAGTTTTGAAATAGTTACCTTTTGAAAAAAAATCTTAGTTATTAAATGACAATTAATGTCTTCATTTAAACACAATCAGAGAAATCCCCTAAGCCTCAGCGTCCTCATGTGCAGAATGGAGGCGGCACCAAGGTGCTTTCTACTTTAACGTCATTATGAGAACAGAAATGAAATAAGGAGTGAAAAATAGAGTAACAACCCTTAAGGATAAAATGAGGCAGTATGCATAAAGTGCTTGGCCCAGTCTCTGAAAAGCAATAGTAGTTTTTGTTTTCTTTCCTTCCGAACCCTTCATTTTACAGAGTGGGAAAAAAAAATGCAAATCTAAACATCACAGCTAGTTAATAGCACAACCAAGACTGGAATCGGACGAGACTGAATGCATTCGGGGTGGTATAGGGAACTAGATTCAGTTTCTTGTAATAATATATAATGGAAAAGAATCTGAAAAAATATGTGTGTGTGTGTATATATATATATATATATATATATATATATATATATATAGCTGAATCACTTTGCTGTACATCTGAAATGAGTATTGTAAATTTACAACACTTCAACACAAGATAAAAATTTTAAAAAAGATTGGAATTGGGTGGCCTTGACCGGCACTCCATTGCTAATGACAGTAAAAGCCTCTGCCCTCTACCTGCTCACACAGGGTGACGGCAATGCTTCTGCCATTGTGAGAATGCATGTGCTCCTGCCAAGGTCTGATGGACAGAATATCTCTCTCTACGGCAGTTCTCCAAGGAAGGGATCCTGCTTGCCCTTCATCTTGAGATGTAAGCTCTCTGGCTCAATAGACACCTGCATTAATTATACAGTAATTACCCCCAGAGCTCCTCTGCACTAAGGACTCACAAAGACTCCCACAGTTTACACTCAGGGAACAGAAATGAACACAACGCAACAAGGTCAGGAGAGGACGCGCATTAGGATAGGAACTAAAACACGAAAGAGAAAATGGAATCATAATCAAAAAGAAAGCAGGAAAAAAGGAAACCGTGAACAAAGTTGGGAAGGGGCCTGCGGTGGATGAGAACCCAGGTGTGCTGGCTGATGGATCTGGGCTTCCTCCTCCGACACTCCAGCCACCCCAGACTGGAATTCTGTTTTCTCCTTCTTGCGTCTCCCTGAGTGCATCCTACATTACTTCTGTTCCTCTCTGACTAAGCTTCTCATCTGGAGGCAGGGTGTGTCAACAGGGCTGGGAAGGGACAGAAGAATAGATGCTTGAATATCAATTAAACATTCCACTTACTTCAGAAACCTTCTCTCATCACCCTGTTTTCTTTCACTGTGGGAAGAACAAATGCAAACGGAGGCAGAGACATTTCCAGAGCAGCACAAATACACTGGAGGATAGCAGTGCTGCCAACTAGCTGAGGGACCACATCTTTTTTATTTTCCTCTTCTCCTTGCCTAGCACAGAGTAGGTGTTCAACAGTTACACGATAATTGGTGCTCTCTTGAGTTTATCATCTAACCCAGGAGAATGAGTTAGTAGTAAAGACATTTCTGGAACACAGCCTCTTGGTATATCTCACTTATTTCTCCAAGCTTCAGCAAATCAAGGAGGTAACTCTTTTATTGATCTTGTTTTACAGGAGAGAACCTTGGGGCAAACAGCTGAAGGGTTATCAACGCTCACTCAACTAGAATGTAATAGACAATCTGGTATTTCGTGTCAGATTTATGTGAGTTTTACAATTATACCCAGAACTTAGTGTAAGAACCAAAGTATCAAAGATAATAAAACTAAAAAAAGCCAAAGATTAGAAGTCTAAGAAAGAAAGGCAGCTTCAGAGGTTTTTCTTCTTTTCCCACAAACACTTATGGGTAGCATTAAGTGGAAGGCACCCTACTATGAACTGTTTCGAGAGGGGACTAAAACTCAGCCACAGTGCTTCTTCCCATGTGATGGTAAGGTGCCCTCAGCAGTTGTGAGCCACTGCATTAGGAAGAAATTGACTTGGATCAAATGAGCCAGGCTGCACTCACAGACCACAGCCAGCCAGAGTTAGCCTGTGAAAAGGCATCCTAAAGGGCCAGCCTTCCCAGACAACGTTCAGTGTAAGTGGGAGGCAGGCTATTCATTTGGCTCTCAGTTGATGTTACCAACTGACCGTCAAGTTCTCCGTGCTCTTACCTGTGCAGTGATGATGATAAAGCTTACCTTGCTCCCTTCACTAAGTTGCCCGTTTACTTACTCATTAAACATTCTGCCTTGAACCCACTATATGTCAAGCTCCAAACATGGTTAAGAATGGTTCTTACCCTCACAGATCTCACTCCATGTCGTGATAAAGAAATGCATAAAGTTTCAAAGCCATGTAAATGGTACTCTTGGGCATGTGTAGAAAACCTATAGGATTACAGCAGAAGCAGGTACTGACTGCTGGAGTCAAGGAAAGCTTCACAGCAGGGATGGCATTTAAACTGAAATGAGTAGATTATGAGAAAGGCATCGCATTCAAAGCACAGATCCACAGACAGCCTGGGCACTGATGTAACTGAAAAATGAAAGTGGTTTGGTGGGTCGAATGGAATGTAAAGCTAAGTGCAGGACCAATCGGAAGGGAGACCAGAAAGGTGAGAAGGGTCAGATTGTGAAAGGCCATCTACATACCAAGGGTGGAGGCTTGTAGAGGTGGGGAGGTAGCTTGAACTTGATCCTCAGAGTTAATTTGCCATCTAAGTACATTAGGATAAAGAGAGACCATGATTGAATATGAATTTTAGAAATATGATTATAGTGGATCATGTCTATTATAATATGCATTAACTTAAATGCTAATAAGTCAACATGTGTGACTTCCATCTACTGGAGACCACAGAGATCAGTGGGCCAACAGTAAAACATACACAGCGATTGTTGCTTTTCTGAAGATCGCTATGCCGCCTCTCTTCCATATAAGATTTCTCTTCCTTTAGCTTAAAGTTTTCCGTCACTTTCTATCATTCATCATTAGAGTGATGCTTCTGAGGCTCATTAAATAATGAAAAACAACTAATCAATTCAGCAATAATTCCCATCTATTAGGTAGTTATGTATCTGGTACTATGCTGGGGATTTTGACGTATGTTATTTCTCCAGTAATACTGCACAAGAGGTATTGGTAATGGTAGCAGTTGTGAGAATCAGCTCATAAGACACGGTATGTCAGGTGCTGTTCAAAGTACTTCTCACTTAATCCTTAAAATAATCCTACAAGGGATGTTCCGTTGTTATCCCTATTTTACAGATGAGAAAACTGAGGCACAAAATGGTTAACATTTGCCCAAGTTTACACAGCTAGTAAATGGCAAGTGGCAGGGCTCAGAACCCGGCCGCCTAATCACTGTACCTGCTCTCAGCCTCGGCAAAGCGCGGCCTCAGAATGGTATTCACATTAAAACACAAAGAGCAGGCAGACAAAAAGCAGGAGTTTACACAACCTTCCTCAGCTCCTTTAGTTCATGAATGTAGCAGCAGGACTATACCCGGGTCTGCTGCATTCAGTGCTGTGCATGACAAGTGCTTCCAATTGTGTGTTTCACACACACACACACACACACACACGCGCGCGCGCGCACACACACACACACAGAGTAAACCTGCATGACTTGCACATTTCCAGCACAGTCAGGAAAAGACAAAGACTGTTGGAAAAGAGCCTTTGAGTGGAAAACCTTGTGGCATGTTGTATTAGAAATTCAAGCTCAGTCTGTTCACTGCCACATTCATAAAACCTAGCATAGTGCCTGAACACAGTTGGTACTCAATAAATACTTGATAAACAGCTGCCCCAGAGGGAGTCTAGAATCTGTCCCCTGGGAATAAGGAAGCTCTATTACATCCATTCAGTGAATAGTCACTGAACACCTGCCCATGCAGGCAAGTACAGGCAGTATACATGGTAAAGTGCGAGACAGAAGGTGGCAAAAAGCAGAGTCCTTCCCATGAGCAATGTTTAGGGACGAGAGCCATTTACATCATTTATAGACACATATTTTGTATCTTTACTTTAGCCAAGACGCTAGGACCTGTATCTGACGTGGAAAGGCACTTCTAGGTACTTTAGAGTAAAAGTCATCATTCATGGTTATAACAGTCAAATAAGTTCAAGGTGGGTGTAATTAGCACAAATACCATTTCGCTGACCCAACATTCCTGTTGTGAGCACCAGACTCTGCGGTTTCCAACATCCTCTATAAATTATGCTTTTAATACCGTATCTCTGGGTCCTAAGCATCAACTTTCAATATGATGTTAACAGCCTTACTGCTTTCCCCCAGTCATGACAGAATTCACCTGATTCTGACGGTTACAGTGGAAAGTCCGTCACATCTCTGTTACCTGTATAGATGGAGAACGCCTCTGTTTGGGATGATAACTCCTTCCCCAGGTGAAAGGAGATCACTGCCACTTTGGCATCTGGCCCTCAGACACAACTCTAACACTTTCAGCCTTGCAAGAAATTGGTATTGGGTTTGATGGGAATTCAGAGAAGTTATAGAATTATTCCTTCACCTAATAACCTACATCACAACCTAGAGATAATCTGCATTCACAGTTACCCAAGGCTATAATTCCATTGATCAATTTTATTTTCCTTGCAGCCTTGAAGAGTCCCTGTTAATAGAAACCACTAGGACCTCACTCTTCATCTTGGATCACTAATAGGACATTTGTCAGTTTACCAGTACCCATACCTGGCCTGCATATCTTCTGATTTCCATGTCTTCTCCAGAACATATAATGAGAAAAATGAAGAGGTTAATTTGGTACCAATGGATAAAAAAGGGAGCAGTGAGGAAAGTGAGCAGCCAGAAACAAAACAGCAAAATCTATGGGTGTCAGCAGAAGGCATTTGAATTTATTCCATGTGTAATGAGAGTCACTGTTGCCATTTGAGAAGGTGTATGACTTGAAAAAAATCTTGTGCACAGAAGGATTTATATGAAAGTGTCATACTTTTTTTTTAGTTGGAGAAATTAGAGGATTTTTTATTGGTGAGATTAGAGGCAAGGGCGCCCATACTTAGGGGTGGTTAAATATCTACAGCCAATATTAAAAATGTAAGAAAAATCAAAAGTAATGTCTGTAAATGAAACAAACAACAAAGGTCACAATTGTTTGAACACCGGGGCTGCCGTATGAGCTCAAATGCTTCTTTTCAATGAACAGCAAATATTCCATGCATGCCTACGAATGTTTATGATGTTGTACAATTACAGAAACATATGGAGCACAAATACATGAATAATTTATGAAGTAATAATACTAATATCATTAGACATTTAGATGAGAAAAAAAATGTAATGTTCTCAAGTCTAGCTTAACGAACAAAGAAGATAATGCAAAACATCCTTCAGAAAGGTAAGTCACCTGGAGCCGACAACCTGACATCTTAACCGCACACATGATTCTGACTGTTGGAAAGAGCTCAAGAAAAGATAGGTCAAGGGCTGAAAAGGAGATTATTTGCTGTGTGATTTTCTCTAAAATAGTAGTTATAGTCCCACCTAGTCACTTTTTTTTTTTCTGTAGCCAAAATCTTCATTTACAAATATTTCCAAATCTCTTTCCTTCACTACCCTTCTAGTTTTCTATTCCATTTGGGAAAATTGGACAAATGTATTTCTAACAAAGTTCAATGATCTGAATGTCACTCAATCTGGGGTCAAAAATAGAAACTGCCACGTTAGACAAAGGAGAAAGCTACTGGATCTTGGATCTTCGCTGTGGGGAAGGAGCTAACACAAAGAAAACCACCCCTGTCTTCTGCACCAAGCAGTGACCTACAGAAAGGTCCGATATTAGAGAAACCAGCTTCTGAAAACAATGAATAAAAGCATATAAAAGACCAAAGCAGCAAACAATCAATCTCAGTAAGAGTCAGGAATATAAACCAAAGTGTCTATGACAGCAAAAATTAAGGAATCTCTATATATGTTCCAAGTTATCAATTATTACCTACTTTCCCCAAGTGATTAGTAGAAACTTCATGAAATGAGAAGGACTTCATTAGGGAGCATCAAGGGAAACAGAAGCTATGGAGACACATTCTACTCCACAGCCGAGTGGCAGAGAGGAATTCTGTGGGATGGAATGAGCATGATCACCATATTTGCAGACTCTTCTGTGGGCCCCCAGTTGACAAGCCGTCTCTTTTTTCAAAGGTCAGAATAATAAACTTCCTGTTTGAAGCCTTTCCTCCAACCACTAACATGCTTCTCAACCACGAGGGTTGGTAATTTCATCATATAGCCTCATGTCCCTGAGTTCATATGATTTTCCTGTTTCCTTTTAAAAGTTGAACTTGAACTTGCCTGTGTAGGTGAGGGTTTATCATTTTCCCTCTGTGCCCCCAAATATTTGAGAATCTCTAGCTATTAAGAAAATATTGCTAGATATAATCATTCAAAAATAAAATTTCTCAGAGACCTGATTACCTAATGGGTAAAACTAAATAGAAGGATCAATGAAGGTTGAAAAAAATTAAACATACATAGATATTTACTGAAGACTCATATGAATGAGAAGGGAAGAAAAATGTATTTAATTGATTTATCGAAGCAGTGCAAATAAAACGGCACTTAGGAAGAGCAACTTCCCTTAGAAAGGAGAGAGAAGGGTTCATAAATGTAGAAATCATGTAATACACCCATGTTAATACAAATACATACTGGGACTTGAAAGAATGCTGTGATCTAACCCAAGAGTTAATAAATGAGTAGCTTAGAGTCACTGCAGTGTTTAAAGCCTTGCCATCCAAACAGGCTCAATCAAAATTAGACCAGTTCTATTTATACCTGTTTTATATATTGAAATGCCTTAGTTTAATTTTTTTAAGGGTTCTTGATTTCTGCTTCTAGAATCACAGTAGCAGAAGTTCTTCGGTCCTGCTCCCCAGAAAAACAAACAATTGGTGAAGATTATGAAAAACAACCCCAACTATTTAACGTTTCTGGAAATTTTTCTACGAGCAGACCACTAATGGAGAAACACACGAGAAAATCTAAAATGATAAGAACAGTGAGAGTGTGTGGCATTTGAATCATGACCCTCTCACTTCTCACTCGACAGAGATTGTTTGGAACCTATAGATTAATTTGGAGAGTGTTGACATTTTAACAATAAGCCTTTCAATTCATAAACAAGGGAAGTCTTTCCATATATACAGATCCTTAATTTCATTCAACAATGTCCTGCAGATTTCAGTATACAAGTCTTAAACTTTTTTTGGTTAAATTAATTTCCAAGTATCATATTCTTTCTGTTGCTAATGCAAATGGAATTATTTTCTTTATTTTATTATTTCATTTTCAGATCGTTTATTACTAGTGCATAGAAATAAAACTAATTTTTATATATTGGTTTTGTATCTGCAATTTTGCCAGACTCCTTCATTAGCTCTACTTTTTTTTTTAAGATTCTTTAGAATTTTCTATGTATAAGATCATGCCATCTATACATAGAGATGATTTTACTTCTTCCTTTTCAGTTTGGACAATTTTCGTTCTTTTTGTTGCCTGAGCACCCTGACTAAAACCTCCAGTACAGTGTTGAAAAGGCGCAGCAAGAACAAACAGGTTTGTCTTATTCTTGAACTTAGGGAAAATAATTTCAATTTTTAACCATTAAGTGTGATGTTACCTGTGAATTTCTCATAGATGTTCTTCAACAAATTGAGAAAATTCCCTTTTGTTCCTAGTTTCCTAAGTGTTTTTATTTTTAATTATTGGAGGATATGGCTTTTTCCACATCTACTGAGATGATCATGGAGCTTTTCCTCCTTTCATTTTATTAATATGGTACACTACATTGATTTTAATATGGTGAACCAACCTTGCATTTTTGAAATAAATCCCACTTGGTCATGGTGTAAATCTTCATAAATTGTTAGACTCTAACTTCTAGCATTTTGTTGCAGATTTTTTTTCATTTATATTTATAAGGGATATTATTCTATAGTTTTCTCTTCTTGTGATTGCTTTGTCTGGCTTTGCTATCAGCGTAATACTAGCATTACAGAATTAATTAGGA
Organism: Camelus ferus; assembly: GCF_009834535.1. NCBI lineage: Eukaryota > Metazoa > Chordata > Mammalia > Artiodactyla > Camelidae > Camelus > Camelus ferus. The sequence continues at coordinate 10,425,828 of NC_045705.1, read as the reverse complement.
AATGTTGCCTCCTTTCTATTTATTGAAAGACTTTGATTGGTGTTAGTTTTTCTTTAAATAATTAGTAGAAGTCATCAGTTAAGCCATTTGGCTCTGGGATTTTCTTTGCTTGGATGTTTTTGGATTGCTAGCTCAGTATCTTTATCTGCTATAGCAAACAAAGAGATCTATAGGTTTGTTCACACTTTCTATTTCTTCTTGGGTCAGTTATGGTAATACGTGTGTTTCTAGAAATTTGCCCATTTCATCTAAGTTTCTAATTTGTTGCTATACAATTGTTTATAGTACTCCCTTATAATCTGTTTTTCACCCTGTAAAGTTAGTAGTAATGTCCTTTTTCATTCCTGGTTTTGATAATTTGAGTCTTCTTTCTTTTCTTTACTTGGCCAATCTAGCTAAAGGATTGTCACTTTTGTTGATTTTTCAGAGAATCAATTTTTGGTTTTATTAATTTTCTCTATTATTTTCCCATTTTCTATTTTATTTCTATTCGAAGTTTATTATTGTTTCCTTCTTAACTGGGTTTAGATTGCTCTTCTTTTTCTAATTTCTAATGTTGGTGGTTAGGTTATGAATTTGAAATATTTATCCTTTTTTAATGTGGCCATTTATAACTATAAATCTCCCTCTAAGCACAGCATCCCATATGTTTTTGTGTGTTTTGTTTTGTTTTTTTTTTCCTGTTTATCACAAAATATTTTCCAGTTTTCTTGGTAATTTCTTCTTTGACCCAGTGGTTATTTACAAGTGTGTTGCTTAATCTCCCCATATTTATAGATTTTCCACATTTCTGTTATTATCTTCTTATTTCTTTCTATTGTGGTCTGATGACATAAGTTTATTATTTCAATCTTTTAAAAGTTTTGAGACTTCTTTTGTGGTCTAACATATGGCTGATGCTGGAGAACATTCCATGTGCACTTGAGAAGAATGTTCATTTTCTACGATTGGATGGAACGATGTATATCTCTGTTAGCTCTCATTGGTAATACAGTACTGTTCAAATCTTCTTTTCCTTGCTAATGTTTGTTCTAGTCATTCTACCATTATTCTTCAATAATGAGTAAGTACCATTATAGTTGAATTGCGAATTTCTCCCTTCTGTTAGGTCTGTTTTTGCTTCATGTATTTTGTTACTGCTGTTAGATGTATATATGCTTAAAAATCTTATCTTTTGATTGATTAATCCTCTTATCATTATATTACATATGTTTCTCAACTTACATAAGGTTATGTCCTGATAAATCCTTTGTAAGTTGAAAATATTCCTAAGTTGAAAATGCCTTTACTGTATGTAAGTTATTGACTATCATAGCTTAGCCTAGCTTAACTTAAACATGCTCAAACACGCACATTAGCTTATAGCTGGACAAATCATCTAACATAAAGTCTATTTCACTATAAAGTGGTGAATAGCTTATGCAACTTATTGAATATTGTACTGAATGTGAAAAATAGAATGGTTTTATGGGTACAGAATGGTTGTAAGTGCTGTCATTTTTTACCCTTGTGACTGTGTGGCTGCGTGGGTGCTGTGGCTCACTGCTGCTGCCTCGCATCACAAGAGAGTATCACACTACATGTCACTAGCTGGGGACAGGATCAAAATTCAAAGTACAGCTCCTACTGAATGCATATTGCTTTTGCATCATTGTAAACCTGAAAAATCGTAAGTCAAACCACCATAAATTGGGAGATGGGGATGATTGTAAATTAACATTAGGAGAGATTCAGTATATCAAGAGTAGAATATATTTTAAGAAGTTGTAAATGTTTCTATCATTACTCATTGAGGTTGGATCAGTAGATATGTTGGGAAATTGGTAGAATTATACTTTGGAAGAAAAAAGAATGCAGAATCACAAGCAAAACAAGTTTGGACATTGTCCAGGCTTTGGGTAGGTAAAGCCCTGAACAGAGACTCCAGGGATCTAAACATGAGCATTCGAATAGATGTGGTGGACTCTGGCTTGACTTTGCCTTACCCAGATTCACGGGTCTTAAGACTTCATTCTTTGGTCCTGTTTCTTCCAACTCTTCACATGAATGACATTTCCCCCCAAACCTAGCTACCTTAGGTACTTCAGTATAGTCCAGTTGGTACAATTTGTAATTCTTATTTTTGCAGAAGGACCTGATTTAGTGTGAGATCTGTGGTTCAGGGACAGATGGGTGGTAAGTTTATCATTTTAGGTAGTCTGCTTGGTATTTCTTTATCAGTATCAGTATATTTCTTTATCAGACGTTTAAATAGTGACAACCTTCTTGGGAAAAGAGGCTAAGAAGAGTTAGGCGAGGTACTAGGCACAACAGGACAGAGTTTGATTCTCAATACTGAAGAGTGCTAAGCTTGAAGGAAAAAAAACCCAGCTGTGCAGAGAAGAGGTTAATAGAATGCTGTAATGCTAGTGGATATCTGTGTTCTTAAAATTCACTTTTGGCACGTCTGTGTTATGTAAATGTTGCTAATTCTAACCCACTCATCATGGGCATGAATACAGTGGTCTGCAACCCATTAAAATGCTGATGCCCAGGCCTCCATATTTATTATTATAAGAAGTTCTGTGTCTGGGACCTGCACCCAGGCATTTTAAAAAATGCATCCCATGGGTTTAGGCAGCAAGAACTGAGAACCACTTTCATAGTAGATTACCTGTTCTTTCAGGTCTGATTTAGAAAATGAATGAGACAGACATTGAGCGGGATGTATTAAGTATCTCAAGCTGAGTGCAGTCAGCAAAGCTACTGGCTAATTGATTGTTTAAAAAAAATCCATTCACATTTCTCATAAAATTAACAATATTTTAACTGTTTTTTTTTTTTTTTGTGAAAACAAAACCCCCAAGAGATTGCTCTAATTGTTTCCACAGTATTTATTTTTATGTAATTTAATTTATTTTGAGGGTGTGGCATTGTGGCAATGGGGTATATACTGATGCTATGGTGAAAAGTGAAAAAATCTCAGATGGGCTTTACCTGAACATAGATAAGAAAAGTTGGTTTTTTGTCTTTGTTTATTTTACTATTTATAATTTGAAGAATTATGACACCTGATATCTTGAAAGCGATGAAGAGGAAAAATTGTGTTTTCATATTAGCTGTCTGCATCATATCAAGCAAGAATAAAAAGAAAATTGATTTCTTTGCTAGCAGTCTCACGGATACAGTAACCTGTTTTAATGAAGAAAATAAGGAAAAATTTCCAGTCACCTATATGCCAACATCTGACCAAAGGAAACTGTGTGAAATGGAAAACCAGTAAAATAAGTTGGGGGTGCTGCTTAATTAGTGTGAAAAATGAAAAGATTTTAAACTTAGATATTAGACTAGAAAAAAATGAGGATTTAAGTGTCACCTCTTTGGCACCTTTGATGATGTGCATCACAGACTATACTGGGGGAAAAAATCTCATGAGATTATAATTGGGATAGCAGATACATGAATAAATAAATAAACCAATAAAAAAAAACATAAGTGGATGGATGCTGGATGGATTTAAGAAAAAACAAATTGTTTTTATTGTGCACAAACTATATGTTACAAAGTTAATTGTATACAAAGTAAATATGCACGGACCTACTTTTCCAGCCTCTACAAGCCCCTTTCACCCACATCTTGCTTACCGTCCACCCTAGGTTCAGCCTTGTCCCAGTTTTGAGGACTGATCTTGATCTCAGTAGGAAAGGACTGGTGGATCTCCACAACAGTACTAAAGTCTTCCCTGATCGTGGACTGACCCTGACCACTCATGGCCATTCTAATAACTGTGCTTCGTCTTCTCTGCCATGTTTCTTTGATCTTTGATCTTACTAACCTTTTTGTGAAGTTCTTCTAGAATTGAGTTTCTATTTATCAAAATAAAACTTCTCTTGACAGTTGAGTGTCTTGCCCCAAACTGAACCTATTTGAGTAAGCAATGTTACTTTCCAAACAGACCGTCCCTTTCAACTGCAGCTAACAGTTTGGTATCTGGCCATCCTCTGCATAGAACAGAAGTCTTATATTCAGCACATTCTCCTTCTGAAATCAAGCATTAGTGTTTGGTAATCCCCACAATCAAAGTCCTCACTCAAAATTCAGCAAATATTTCTGAATGGCTACTATGATTCTTGCACACAAACACCTGAGAAATATTGTCCCTGCACTTAAAAGCACCACAGCTGAAGAGGAAGACAGATACATGGACATGCAATTTTAGTATACACTTGGATAGACATAAGTAAGAGACAGTAAAAAGGAGAGAGTGATCAGCTTTGACTGAAGGTAAGGAAAAGATAAGAAGCGATGTTTGAGCTGGAGCTCAAAGGGTAGCCAAAAGCCCCGGAGGTGAATGAAGAGGGAGAGAGAAGCCAATAGAGAACTTCAAGGAAGAGAAAACACTTTGCACAAAGGCCCCTAGGAGCGGGGCACATCTGAGATGATTCCACTTAGGGGTATCTTGATTTCCCATAACTGAGGGGTAGGTGGGCATACTTTGCCTTCAATTTTCAGTGCCTTGAGTTAAAGTATCTACTTTTCATTCTCTCTTCAAGGGATGTATACTGTCCTTCTCTGTGCTTAGAGGTCTATATGCAAATAGGAAGGGGCCTCATGATTCATCATGGCATACCCAACATCTCTGGGGTCTGTCCGTCTGAGAGTAAAAGACACTTTGAAAAATACTTTACTTGCCTTTCTCTAAAGAAGGAATTCTTAAGGGAAGAGTTTCTGAGGGGGAAACAGTTATATTTTTTGGGGAAAACACATGCTATAGAATAATAAAATTTTATATTTAGAACCTATAATAGTTACTAAGCTATTGTTTTACAGACTCAAATACACCCTACCATTACCAATAATAAGGTGGATACATTGATACATTCTGTTAATGTCACTCAGCCTCTTTCCCCAGTTCAACAACATTTGCTTAATAAGTCCATGTACAAAGTAGCCACAGTGACACAAAGATGGAGGTCAAGCATGGGTTCAATAGCATCGCTTTCCTTCTCACAAAGGCTGATCTAGCTACCACCATCAAGGAGTGCCAAATCTGCTAACACCAGAGATCAGCTACGAGATTCTGGTAAAACAACAGCCTTTTGAAGCAAAGGATAATTCACTCACTTTGTACATTGAATATATTAAGCTTCTATCATCATAAAATATACCACCACTGCTTTCATCAGAATAGATGAATATCTGTATATGGATTTACATTCTCTGTGGGCACTACTTCTGCCAGCACCACCACACACGGACCCAGGAAGTGTTTCTTCATCGTCACATTATCCCACTGAAGATTCAGTTAGGGCAACAGCTGGAGGAAAACAACCTAAAGAGTTGTGATCTTGTCTTACAAAGACAGTATATGCTTTGAATTACTGACCAATATTTCCCCCATGGGCATTCTCTACAGGTGCTAGAAATAAGTGGAAATGAGAATGTTCCTTTCACAATAACATCTTTTAATCCACTTCTATATTTTTTCCCTGTCACCACAATTTTGAAATTGTCTGATTTGTAGATACGATTTTCCAAAATAGAAGAACTGCCTCCACTTGGGTACATAGAAACATTGCATAGAATTGGAAATTTAACTGGAGAATATTTTAGATCTTCAATCCTGAGCATATGCTTACAAAAGGGGAAAATGGTATTGGTTGCTGACACTATGCTGAATGATACTAATTATCAAGCTATGTCTGGGTTCCTGCCACACGGTAGTATAGGAAACACTCTGTAAGAAATTGAGAGAGTTCTCTGGGGAGTTTTTAGTGTTTCTATATTCAACAGTAAAATTTAATGGAAGACTACAGCAACCAAAGAAAGGCCAAATAACTCAGAATTCAGATCCTCTAGGAATACACGTTGGAGGCTAAATAGCCAGTGGGTGGACTCTGCTAGTTATTAACTGGTGTTTCTCAGTCCCAAAGATGTCCTACTCTGCTCCTCTGTGTGATCCTCAGGCTGAAGCTCTGTTAGCCGCTTACCTCCTTTGCTAGCTGGACCCTGGACAGACACCGGCAGTAGACTAGAAGTTCGAGGGACTTACTCCCTTTTGTTTCTTTCACCAGCTGCTCTTTACTCTCAGAAGGGCAGCAGAGCCCAGTCTTCAGCTTTCTTATCAGCACTCTCAGAATCGCCGTCATTTCCTCTCAGAAGTTTCAACATAAATTGGGCTATGTCCTCCCAAAGGAGTCTGAGAGCGAGTTCTGTAAGATGCTGCAGGACATCTGAAGTGTCAGTACCAGCCGATGAGAGCCTCCAACTCAAGAGGTTTGAATTCCTGCTCCACGAAGCCGCTCTTCTGACATCAAAGTAGCACGAGGGACCTGTACTGACTGAACAATGTCCCCTCACTCTTCTCATCTTTCCCCAGCCCTAGAGGGGCTACTGCTTTCTCCAGTTCCTCTCTCTGTATTCTTTCAGTTTCCTTTTTCGCTTTTTAATTCTCTAATCTATTTAACCTATTATTTGGATTAAATTATTTCTGTTAAGGTAACTGGCACTGTTTCCATTTTCTCTCATGGAATCCTCACAGCTGATACGAAACACACAAACACACACTTATGCACGTGTGCACACACACACACAAATCCCTGTCATTTTCTATAATAAACTACAGAAAATAAAGTTCTTCGCCATGAGTTAATTTTTTTGGTACAATGTTAAGAAAAACCTAGTCAGTAATTATAGAGCATACTTTGAAGACATAAGATAGTACCAGAAATACTTGAGATGTATTTGGTTTCATACATTTTATAGAAGAAAATGTATAGTCACATACTCAAATTGTTCCAAACATACTTATGAATTTTTCAATAAGAGAAGCACATATCTGCTTTAAATTAAATTAAACTTAAAAGTTGAATTAAAATTAAAAATTACATCCCTGAGTTGCACTAGTAAAGTTCCGAGTGCTCACCAGTCACATTTGCAGACCTAGATCATCAGCTTTCTCACTCGTATTATTAGACTGTGATGACGTAATAACATATGGATGTAATTTTTGAGTCATTTGTGGAAGTTGCATGATGCCAAAGATCAGAATACAAATAAAATACCACTATTCGATGGTATTTCCATTTTGGTCTTTGTTCTGACTTTACACGTGCCCACAGGACTGACCAGGAAGTGCTGCACGGCTCTCCCACGTCAAACCCAGAGTACTAAGGGTGCACCACAAGAGTGATTCTGGATGGAAAATGGGACCCCAGCAGCACTTGAGCCTTTTTAAAAAATTTCTTTATTTCTGAGCCCTGATACTTACTTATGAATTTTGATTCTTAGGTCTATACCACTCTGATTCAGCAGTTCCTCTGACATCAGTTCTGTCTCTGTATCTGAACACACATTTACGTCTTAGTTATTATCCGCCGCTCTCTCAGAATCTGTTCCTCACTCCCTATTCTTTGCCCCAAGATTTTAACTTGACTGCTTCTGTCTTGACACTTACCACTGACACTAGTATTGCCTTCACTTTGTGACTGAGAAGAGAAGATTATTCCTTGTCAGCAGTCAGGTTTGTTTCCGCTTAAGAGGCAAAAATGTTGCATGAGAATGTCATTCCCAATCGAATGGTAAGAAAAAGTCATAATTAAAAAAGCAACATATTTCTGCCTCATCCAAGAGCTGGAGTCAATATGAAACCAGGCAAACTGATTCCAGTGGGTGACAAAACATGTTGAGGAGAGACAGGATACGTGAAGTGTTTCAACGTTGGCAGAATATGAGAAGAAAGGGTAAAAGCCATAATACTGGGGAAGAAGGAAACAGCTGAAATTTTAACAAATCAATTAAGCTGTATGTGGGCTGTGGAACAGTTTAGGATTCTTGAGAATCCAAGACACAGAGAAATACATAACCACTTTTGTGTTCTTTTCCCCGGGCTTGGCTGGACACCCATGGAAAGATGGGGAGGCCTGCCTCGGTCAGAAGGGAAACAACTGGACCCAGAGAGGCTCCCCTGAGCTCCTGAGCACAGGGTGTTAACTGGCTGCTGGCTCAGGATGGGCTGGAAACCTGCTCAGACCACAGATCTTTCTTTCACACTAAGAAAAGACATCAGCTGCTGGGAAGTGCGAAGTGTGACTTCACAAGCCATCCTGGGAGCTTCCCGGGTGTAATCTGAGATCGGCCCCCGAGTTGAGGGCAGGGAGAGACAGCAGAGAGCGGCAGACCACTCCAGATGGGTAGGTGGCAGTTTTAATGAGCAAGGGAACTTACATCTGAGCCTCGTCTTAGGTAGCTGTAAGACCAGTAGATCCTGGCACCTGCCCGCCAGAGTGTTAAAGGTTGGTAGAGAGGTCTTAACTGGGTTCAGTAACACACACTGTCCATACGGTCTCAACGGTACCTCTCTCTCTCAAGGCTAGATTTTTTGGTACAACTCCCTGTGGGAATGAGTGGTAGGCAGACTGCACATTCCAAGGACAGGGAGGAGGTTAGGAGCCTCCGATGGGCCAGGTTCATCTATAGACTAAAGATTACCATAGATGTCTCCAGCTGTGTTCTTTCTTTCGGGTTCCCTACTCCAAGATCCAACTACTTGGCAACCTCTCTTCGATGTCTAATCACCAGATCGAGAAAAGACCATGATATATCCAAAAGATATCTCTTGACTTAGTTTTCTTTACTCAGGGTATTCTCGCCTAGTCATTTCTGCTTCTGTAAACAGCCCCATTGTCCTCCCTAATGCTCCTAATCCTCTGATTCCACCTTTTTTTTTTCAGCCTCAGCTGTATCTGTATCATCACCTAGCCCATTGACATGTTTCCTGTTGGTTTTCCCTCTGAAATACGCGTGGACTCGGTCTTATTTCCGACAGCTCCAGTGTCACCCATGCATGGTTGAAATCACTGTCTCCCATTGGACCAGTGCGATAGAGTAATCCAACGTTCCTACTCAGTTCTCATCCCTATAATCCATTTACCTCCACAGTCAGGAAAAGTTTCAAAAATGTCAGTCTTCTTAAAATTATTTCAGTACCCTGATAAAATCATTTAAAGTCTGTCCACTGTACTTCGTCCTCCACTGATCTCTGCTCGTCTCTTCAACCTCATCTTGCACAGGTTCCCTTGCATTTTCCCTCTAGCTTTCTGAAATACTTTCTTGAAAAGTTTTCCTGTGACTCACCTACTAGGTTCATGAACCCAGTGTCAAGTTATAGCTCACTTTCTTGGAGAAGCCAGCTGTGAGTAGTTTATCTAAATTGGGGCCTTTCCAACCAACTTTTTAATAAAATGAATATTTAATATCACACTATAATGCTTAATTAAATGTTATGTTTATTTCTTTACTTCCTGGTTTACCTGCTTTCCCCTACTAGAATGTAGGCATCTTAGTGGCAAGGATCTTGTCTGTCTTGTAATTGTGTGCTAAGAACTTTAAAATGTATTTATAAAAATATCATATAATTATCAAAGCTACAACTTCAGATACTACTAATATTAGCAGAATTATATGGCTGAGAAAAGGAAGGCTTAGGGAAGAATAAGCAGCTTGCCAGAGATCACGTAGCTAGATGCAGCAGCCTTGAGATTCAAAATGAGGTGTGTCTGATGCTAAATTCTGTGATCCCAATCACATGGTTTATTGCTTCCTGGTCTCCTAATTTCTGGCCGTGTGATTAATTTTACAGTCATGTTCATCCCGTGAACCTGATATTTGGTACTATCTCAGCAGGCCTGAACTTTGGATCTCTAAGTAATTATGGTGACTTCCCATAGTCACACTGCTTCTGCCTTCCTTGGTTAAATACCCACTGTTACGTACTCCATTCTGCCTCTAGAAGCCCCTACCCTGCCCCACAAGGCTTTGAAACACTCCTCCCTCTACTTTGTGGAAAACCGTGTCCTTGGGCAGATTACCCTCTCTGAGCCCTAATTTCCTTATTTGTTAAATGAGGAGTTTGATTATGATCTTAAAATTCTATTTCAGATTTAAAAGTTCAGCAAAAATGATAACTCATGTTTCTTTATCCTCTTTCATTTGGGATTTTTAAGTTATAAAGATTTTAATTTAAGCAATTTAATTTTCCTAGGACTGAGACACATTAATCCTGCAGGGCCGGGAGATCCCCGCATCGTAGGAGGATATTCATTAGGTTATTAGCGACAGTACATGGCCTCTTCACCAACTAACCAAGTGCAACAACACTTCAGTCTCAAGTATTTAATGATGGTTTCCTGTATGCCAGCATCTCTGGTAGGTGCCTGAGACCGTGTTTAGATGCCACAGATGATCAATACACAGACACTGCCTTAAAGGAGCTCAAGATCGAGTGGGAGAGACAGACAAACCTACAAGTAAGCCTGGCCAAAGCAGACTGGTGTCAGAGCTGAATCCGATGACAATAGCAACAGGATCGGGAGTGACAACATGGGTAAGTACGACTATACTGGTGTAACTGCTACTTGCTCTAGGGAATTAGTTAAAGGGACCATTTTTAAAGGTAGTGAGAATCTAACAGTGTGAAGAAAGCTCAAGAAACAGAGAGGTCCCCCTCTTCCATTCCCATCTGATTCCAAGCGGAGATTTAAAGAAATTTCTCCAGTTTTTGAGTTCACCTCCTTTCCTAACCCTGGGATTTCTGGTTTTCTGAGCAAGCTTCAGCCTCGCAGTCACCAGCAGGCAGGCAATCTGCTGCTCATTCCTGAAGCTCCAGGGACCTGCCTGGACTATCTCTGAGCTGCCAAGTTGGCAAGGCATCTGGCTTGCAGGCATGTGTGTTGGGGCAGCCTTCTCAGCAGGATGGCCCAGGGGAGGCGTGGGGAGTAGAATGGAGGGGAAGCCTCATCGGCAAATACAGCCAAGCAGTCATGCCCAAAGATGTAATTAACCTGCAGCTGAGGAGTAAGGCAGGCCAGCCATGCCTGGACCGGTGTGCTTCATGTTTGTCCCTAGCTGGGATTCCCATGTGCTCAGTGGCAGGCTACAGGGACACCGAGTAAGTGTTGATCCTAGGGAATAAACAACACTCCAACCTATTCTTTCTTTTAGGGTGATCATTCTTCAACCTTCTCTGCTTGCCAGAAAGGTTTTTTACCCACACCCCCAACAAATCCGACAACAGCTGAGTCCCTTGTCAGACCTTAATCTGAATAGCAGAGAAAAATAATTTTAAACTATGAATTGGACTTATGTGTTTGTCAGTTACCCATTAATCATAACTAAAAGCATGATTAAGCTGTCACTAAGAAACCCGCTAAAGCCCTGTAATTGTACTAATGCATTCTACTGTCTTTTCTCCAAAAACAGATTACCCAGAGGATTGTAAAGTCCAGAAAGAATCACGGAGCTTAAGATCAATGCATTCTTTTTACAGATAAGAATACTGAGGAACGAAGAGTTAAAGACTCTGAAGCTGTAAATAGACAACTTAATATAAAAGATAATATAAAAACAAGTAACTTCTGGAAACCAAGAAACATACCATTAATATTTAAGTGATAATCAACAACTATAGAAAATATTTGCAATGTTTGACAAAAGAGGCCAAATAAAAATTATATCAAACCTATACAATTGAGCAATAAAAAGGCAAATAAACCTAATATAAAATAGCAAAAAATGTAAAAAGACATTTTAGAAAAAATATAATTAATCTATAACATGCATAGGAAATAGAAAAATTCAACTGAATATTTTTTCTACTTTTCAGAGTAGAAAAAATAATAAGTTTGAAGACATCTGGCATAGATGAGGGTACAGGGTGGCAGACACACTTCCTTCTCTATTTGTGGGAATGTAGCTGGCACAGTCATTTTGGAAGGCAGTCTGGAAATATCACCAAATTTTAAATGTGCTTAACCTCTCACCTTTCAATTCCAATGTGAAAATTTTTTTCTTTAGCTATATTCACAAATGTTCACAATTATATATATAAACTTTGTGTAATAAAAAAGAGAGAAAATAAACAACCAAAGTGCTTGTTAGTAGTGATCAAGTGATTACTAAATAATGGTGCATTCATACAATGGAATTCTTTTCTTTTAATTGATTTTTTTAAAGATAAACAATGATAATTTTTATTACCATCGTGTGTTAATAACACCTTAATATTATAATAAAATTAGTGATGACCTGGTGGAGCCCCTAAAATCTGTCTTAAGGTGCCAGCATGTTCCAGGATATGAGGGTACTAACGAAGGCCAAAATTTGAAAAGTGAATTCTGTTTGACCTGGTTTATAATAAGTTTGAAAAACAAGTTATAAAATTTGTTTAAAAATCCTGAAGTGCCCTCAATTTTGAGGGCCTTATTGACTAGGTTTATTGCTTACATCCCTTGCCTATAATAGAAAGGACTGTTATTATTTTTTCTTTCTAGATAGCAAAGATTTTGTGTTTAACCAGAATAATTTCCTGAGCTTTGTGTTGACTTTATTATACCCTTGACAATTTAAGAAAGAAAAAAAGATCAAAGCTTTCTTGTTCCCCACTTAAAAGAACTAAGATTCGTTATAATCCTGTTACCTTATTTTTTTATTTTAAAATGTTTTGTTGACATCTTTGATTAAAAATGTAATGAAATATTGTTTCTCAGGTAGTCATAAACCTATCTTAATCGTGTTCAAGTTTCCTCTGACAAATACTTTGATTTTTGCCTTGCTCCAATCAGATCCTAAGTACAGAAAAGGTTAAATAAATCTTGAAGAATATCTTTGTGATTTCTTGGAAAGTTCCTGGAAAATCACAAAGATTTGTTGTCTCACCTTACAAAAAGAGACATGCTAGAAATAATTAGGTTCACTGATGAGTTACATGGGAAGGGTACTCAAATGAGAAGAGCTACTCAGCCTTCCTGGGTGAAACTTGTATAAGTAAACGTCATTAATAAACATAAATATTTTCTAACTTACATGCTTTATGACAAGTTCCTAGAGATTCACTGTCCGTGATACATTTCTATTTATCAGAGGCCTGATAGTGCTTTGCCTGATACTAGGCAACAGCAGTAGAGTGTCATCAGTCATAATTTCAGTTATTTAAAATGTTAAGTAGGCCACAGCCATATTTATCTCTTTTTTAAAAGACTTTTTAAAGAGATTCTTTAGACTCACGACCAACTTGAAAGGAAGATACAGAGGTTGCTCACTTACTCCCTGCCCCGACACATGCACAGCCTCCCCCGTTATCAAGACCCCCACTAGAGAGGTACACCTGTTACAGCTGATGAATCTACAATGTCCAGCACAGTCACCCAAAGTCCACAGGCTACCTTAGGGCTCACTCTTGGTGTTGTACATTCTATGGGTTTGGACAAAAGTATAAAGACATATCCATCATTATAACATCATACAGAGTTTTTTCACTGCCCTAAAAATCCTCAGTGTTCTATATTTTCATTCCTCCTGCCCTCAACACTGACAACCACTGATCATTTTAGAGTTTCCATAGTTTTGCTTTATCCAGAATGTTCCATAGTTGGAAACATACAATGCATAGCCTTTTCAGACTGGTTTCTTTTGCTTGGTAATAATATTTAAGTTTCCTCTATGTCTTTTCATGGCTTGATAGCTCATTTCTTTTTAGCACATAAAAGTATTCCACTGTCTGGAGGTACCACCATTTATTTACCCATTTATCTACTGAAGGACATTTTACTTGCCTCTAGGTTTTGGAAATTATAAATAAAGTTGCTATAAGCATCCATCTGCAGGGTTTTGTGTGAACATAAGTTTTCAGCTCCTTTGGGTAAATACCAAGGAGCACAACTGTTGGACTATATGCTAAGAGTTTGTTTAGCTTCATAAGAAGCCGCCATACTGTTTTCCAAAGTGGTTGTACCATTTTGCATTCTTATCGGAAATGAATGAGAATTCTTGTAGCTCCATGTCTTCACCAGCATTTGGTGTTGTCAGATGTTCCCAATTTTGGCCTTTCTTTTGAGTGTAGAGCAGTATCTCTGTGTTATAATTTGCACTTCCCTGATGACATATGATATGGAACACCTTTGCATATGCTTATTTGCCATTATATATCTTCCTTGGTAAGTTGTCTGTTAAGACTTTGACCCATTTTTTAATCAGGTCCATTTTCTTATTGTTGACTTTTAAGAGTTCCTTCTACATTTTGGAGAACAGTTCTTTATCAGATGTGTGTTTTACAAATATTTTCTCCCAATCTGTGGTTTGCCTACTCATTCTGTTGACATACAATGGATTCTATAAAGCTTTAAAAGGAAAGGGATAGATCTGCATGTATTGATGTAGAAACATACCTAATACAGATTATTAAGTAGAGGGAAAAGTACAGAATCACGTGCAAATGCAATTTTGTGTATATAAGACAAATATTTGTTTTTCTGGAAATACAAGAGCAGAATGGTGATATGAGATTTCTCTTATTTTGTTAATTTGTTCCTTTCTCTACTTTTCTAAATTTTCTAAGCCTTTTTTAGATGGTAGAATAATAGGTTTTAGGAAATTCTCCTCAATTTTTTAGTATGTCTATGTTTTTAAAAAATATTTTATATTTAAAAGAAAACACAAACTAAAAATTTTTAATATCATTTTTTTAAAGGGAGTATTTCAAAGAAACCAAGAACATATCAGTTCCCTCAAATCTGATCCTAGTTTCTCAATATTTGCTTATGGGAACTTGTTCTCCAGACTGGTTAAATATTTTAGAATTTCTTCAGTTTACTTTCCTCTGTCTTATGATTTGCCTATTTTGTTCCCTAAGTATGACATCCACTTCCTTACCTTCCTGTCGTGTCTGTAATTTCTTCTCATCTTTAAGAACCAATCTAAGCATAGCCTTCTCTAGAAAGCGTTTAATTTTCAGGACAGAGTTAAGCTCTTCCCTCTGGAGTCATACGCCTCTTCTTTTACAGACAGTGCTACATTGCTACATTTTCCCCCCCGTCTTTTTTTGAAGGATGGTAAGCATTGGGAGGTCAGGCCTTTTTATTCATTTCAATAAATCAAAAGGCATGGTACCCAGCATGGTATCTAGAATATAGTAAGAACTTAATATGTTTGATGAATGAATGAATTTTTAATGAAAATGCTCTATCCTTAATCTAAGAGCAGTCAGAAGGAAAACTCAACTTTGGACATCCAAGGAATCCTCCACCGTGGTTAAGAACGTGGCTCTGTAGTAAGACTGCACCGTTCGACTCTCAGCCCTGCCCTTTACCAGCTGTGTGACCTTGGTACCATCATGGGACTTCTCCATCTCTCTGTTTAAATCTATAAAGTAGAGATAATACTAGAACATTAGAGACTTGTGGTATGTGGATTAAATGAAATAAACCCTGTAAAGAATTTAGAACAGTGCCTATTGCATAGTAACTCTAAATACATATTATCTTTTAAAATTGTTATATTAGATCCATTCTCTGATATTTCTTTTTTCCTTTTTTTAAAGTTAAAGTTATTAGAGAGAATTTTGATTAGCTTGTGTCTTTATTTGCCCAACAATGGCACGTTCTGGCTGCAGACTGACTGGCCATCGGAATCGCATCACTGTCTCTGCATGTGAGCACTGAGGCTTCCTTCCTTGCTGGACGCCAAGCTTCCATTTTCTTCTTCACTTCATATTTCCAGTTTGTGCTGGGTTTCAATGAGGTAGGAGTTATGCTCCTGTCTTGTAGGCCTGCTGTTCTTCAGGGCTCCATTCATATATCATCCTTTTTATGTAGCTTTCCAAAAATGTCTCCTATCAGTGGGCATGAATTATAATGTACTATGCTTGTTTGCTTGTTTACATTTCCCACTAGACAAAGCTTTCTCAGGCCAGTGATCTTGCCTCATTATTCTGTGTCCTTAGTGCCTAGAACAAGGTCTAATGGTCTAGAAACACACTAAACATCTTAAAACCTGTTTACCACATTAAATGACTTGTGTTTTACAAGACTTGAAAAAACAATTTTTTTAAGTTAAAATGGCTTCTCTGTAGCTGTGGTAAATGTGACTTGCTAAGGGTTTTTTGAGTCATTTGTTTATTTGATAGAAATTTATATTATACATCTACTAATTACATGTTAGACAAAGCACAGAGAAAAGCAAATATAATCCAAGCCATGGGTCTTGCCACTGAGCAGCTCACTGATTAGCGGTAGAGACAAAACACAAACGAGTGACATAGTAAATAAGAACAATGTAAATGATGTATCCAAAATAAGAAGCAGAGAGAGAATGTGCTGTGAGTTAACGGGTGGGAGCAGCAGTGTGCTGGCCGTTATTTTAACAACCACCTCTCTCAGAAGAAAAGCCTCGATTTGCAGCACTTGCTAGTTCCCTGCTGTAAGTACCGTCTCCAATGCTAGTTTCAAGCTACACCTTGAGGTCACTAAATGCAAAGTTGGGAAAAGATGTATATAATTTGATCTCACTAGCCAATGTGGGCTGGCTCCAACACAGCCTTGGATGGAAGAGATGGTTTTAGATAGGCATGGTCTGGTCACTCCTCATGGAGGAACTAAAAATTGAAACTAGTCTTGACGACACAGAAATTAGGTAAGTCAAGGAGAATATGTTCCTGATTTGGAAAGTGGTAAATCAATGCACAGCAGCAGTAATGGATGCGGAATATTCAGGCAAGTGAACTCAGCACACGGTATGTGCTCAATAAATGTATTTGTGAATAATTGAACAGTGGGAAATAGACCATCTGATTGGAGAAACGAGTCTCTGTAAGAAAAGACTTGAGAGGAAGGCCCAGGTGCCTCGTATTTTGTGGCATCCACAAGTCTCCCTCCTCCCTTCCAACGATGCTTCTTCCTCCACCTCCATCCCCAGCATTTTTATCAGCTTGGCTGCACAGGCTAAACGAGAAACTACTTTGACATTTGCTTATTATGCTGGAGTCACTTTAATAATCATACAGATATCTAATAGTACAGGATTAACGGAGAATTCTAAGACAGGAGAAAATCTTAATTTTCAAAGGTGGGAGAGTGGCTTCTGAAAGCCGTATATCTTCATAATAGCTTTATCTCTGCTAAAAAAAAAAAAAAAGGCCTCCAAATCACTGAATCAAACTATAGCATCTTCCATAAACATAGATCTAGGTGGACTAGACAAAGAATAACCTTTTTCTCCTACCTGATATATAAATATGAAACTCTGCGGTTTGCCAGGAGTCAGCAAACATTTCTACACAGGGCCAGAAACTAAGTATTTTCTAGTTTGTGGGCCACGTGGTCTCGGTTCAACGTTGCCATTGCAGCGTGAAAGCAGCCAGGGACAGTATGTAAATGAATGATTGTGGCTGTGTTCCAAAAAAAACTTCATTTACGAGTAAGGTGATTTGGCCTGCAAGCCACAGTTTGCGTATTCCTTGCTTGGAGCATTAAGGTATGGAGAAGACAGATTCTTAAAAGTTCAGAGGATCGCACTAAAGATCACAAAACGTCACAAGGACAATATGATATAAAAGTGACTCAGTAAAAAGAGTTCAACTTATCTGTTCTGGTAAGATGTTTCTTCCAGCACCCTTCCCTCCCATCTTTATGTACAGGTATAGGTGGTTATGATGTTACATTGCTATCATAATTTTGGTACTTATGTACTTTCTTAAAAACTCATTTCTAAATAAACCTGACTTGGTATATTACATAATTTTTATAATATTAGAGTTGCCAGGAAGGCAATAAAAATCTGCCTAATAATCTTCCTGGCTAGTGGTCACTTATTATGTGATATTATGTCCATGTTCCTCAGAATATAAGTGAGGTGGAAATGGTGACAGCTTCACCCTTGCATCCATGGATGGACACTTAGGTTGTTTCCATGTCTTAGTCATCCTAAGTAATGCTGCTGGGAACATGAGGGTGTCCTCAAGTTAGTGTTTCTGTTTCCCTTGGATGTACTCCCAGAATTGGAATTGCTGGTTCATATGGCACTTCTATTACAATTTTTGAGGATCTTCCATGTTGTTTTCCACAGTGGCTGTACCAGTTTACAATCTCACAGCAATGCACAAGGATTCCCTTAGAAAAGGGAGAACCACATCCAGGCCAGCATTTAGCGCTTATCTTTTTGATGATGGCCATTCTAACAGATAGGAGCTAGCATCTCAGTTTGGTTTTAATTTACATTGCCCTAACGACTGGCAATGTTGAGCATTTTTTACGAACCAGTTGGCTTTTCCTATATCTTCTTGACATCTACTGCATTTAAAACCAATAAACACATAATTTATGAAGAAGTGCCAACCAACCTGTCAACAAATGCATGATGAAGAAGGAAAATGGGATCGTTGGCAGATCCCTGCACCTGGGACATCGTTCCATTCATGAAGATGTGCAAGGCATTGTGCATGCTGCTTTGAGAGGCATCTGCTATCCCAGTAAGTGGACTAGCAAATCCTGTTGGCAAAAAGAAAATCGAAAAAAAAAAAAATTAGTTTGTCTTCATGATGGAAAATCTAGTGATTTTCTCATTTGGTTTACGACTACAATTGAAAGCCTGACTCAAAGTAGTAAAATCAATCATGAAATTCATTCCGTATTGGGATTCTTCACATTCTACGTGCCCAGTGAGTATTTAATAAATCTTAGTGGAATTGAATGGTATTTATCTGGTCACAATGGACTGATTAACCAGCTGGAATAGGCAAGCCAATCTGTGCTTCCATCCCGTTGCTTCTGCCTATTTTTCCTCCTTTAGATCCTGAAAGGTAGTAAGACCCTTTTATAATAACCAGCACAGCCATTCTCAGTTCAGTGTGTAACATCACTTAGAAGTAGATCTTTCCAGCCAGTCATGCATCCCCTTGCTTTCCAGTTCTGGTGATTACTTTAACTCTTGTTTCTGGTTCCGGAGAAAGCATAAAATTTGTGACCTTCGACATTACAATTCATCTGCAACAGTCTGGAGGACATCAGGTAATGTGTTTGATTTTGTAAAATATTCATTTCAAAATTAAACAGGCCTCCATTAAATGGCTCCATTAGCGGCTGGGAGTAATAATTATAATTTTCATAACATTAATTGGGCTGAATGCTTTTTGTGACATAAGACCTTCAGCCTTTATAGCAACTCTGTTGATCAGAAATTATCCCCATTGGAAAGAAGAGAAAACTGAGGCTCAAAGAAGTTCTGAGTTTCCCAAGCCTACACAGGTAGTGGAAGAGTTAGGATATTAACCCACAGCGTTTAGATTTCAACATCTGAGCTCTTAATAATTTGTCGTCTCTCTCACACACTCCTGGGGAAGAGGCAGAGTAAGATACCATTTCAGAGTCCATTCAGGGAAAGGACAAAACATAAGCAGATCTCAGATTCAGAACCAAAGTGAACAGAGTTAAACTGTAAGTGGGCACAAAATTGAGGAAATATGGTCAAGGACATATTACTAAATTTCAAAATTCAGAAATATCAAGAAAGCAGGAACTATAAGATGATGATGATGATAATGATAATAATAAGCTAGAAACAGTGAGGCAGTAGGACTCTGCAGGGAAGTCTCATTTCTTCTCACACCGTTAGGATTATTTTGTTGTCAAGCTCTTTGTTTTTAAAGGTGCAGCTCTTGACTTTTGCATTTGAAGCTTTGTGCTCTCCCACCATTGTGGCTCACGGCATTTCTGCCCCCTCACGTATGATTTTTTTCCCCTTCTTTTGATTTTTTTGTACTCATTCTCAGAGATTATACTGAATTTGAGTCTCTCTGGAAACTTAGCCCAAGAACACACACTGCTCTCCCCTTTGAACTCTCCTGTCTATGACAGCTTTTGTGATTATATATACATGGCACTTACTATGTGCAGGATTTTTTCTAAAGGCTTAACATGATGAATTTCATATAACCTTTGGAGTAATTCAACAAATAAGGTACCTTTAAAATCTCCATTGTATAGGCTTGGATAAAGGGGTTTAGAGAGGTTAAGTAACCTGTCTAAGATTAAAAAGCAAATTAGAGAAGTTAAGTTTGGAATACAAGCCTGTTTTATTTCAGAGTTTAAGCTCTTAAATGCAATGGTTCACTGTCTTTTCTATGTAGCAATAAATCACATGTCATGGAGGCAAACGTTCTGTAGATCAATGGTCTTCAAGCTTTTATCTTTGAGTGGCACCAAATGAAAGTTTTAAAACCACGTTTCACATACACTCATATATTTTTAAATAGATTCTAAATTGCTTTAATCATAATTGCAAATCATTTCAGAGGATAAAAGTTCAGGTATAGCTATTGCAAAGAGTATAAATTTTTAAATAAAAATTTAATATCACTTTATAAAAATGTACCCACCTTAATGATTTGATATCAAAATACCTAAACAAACTCTTTGATTATGGTCTAAAATTTTATAGGATTTCCTTTTTTCACTTGATCTCATGTTTTTATTCTATTTTCTCATGGAAATATACCCAAATGTTATGTAAGTTATGCTTGAAATATGTTTTTAAAAATTCTTTAGCCTATCATACTTTCCTTCAGCAAAAATATGTGTAAAAGTTAAAATTACCTTTGAAAAATTTCATGTGACCATTACTGTAATCTTCTGAATTGCTATCAGTGAAAATTTTAGTAATACAAAACTTATTAGAATGTCATAAACATATTAAATATCTTACAAGGTACATTATTGTTAAATATAAAATGTAAAATTTCATTGAAAATTTATTTAATAACATTCATGAAAGATTGTTAATTTAAAATTATTTCATGTACCCATGGATGGATATTATGCATTGCTAGAAAGGATAAGGTTCAGCATGAATTCTATCCTACATTTTTAAAGGTGAAATCAGAGTCCTAAGAAACTTTATTCTCATAAAAAAACGAGATGGTAATGAAAAGATTTTTTATGGGAATTTTACTTAATTATTTGAACTCCTTTTCAGTTATGTATGCTAAAAATGATGTAACTGATTCAGCATCAGAATAATTTGGTCCATCAGTGACAACTCAATCAAGAATTCTTTGATGAAAACAACCTTACAAATTATGAATTTATTTACAAAGCACCCGACCTTCAAGAAGTTTGCTACCTGGTCATTAAAATCATTTACATTAGCGACACTGGCACCAGTATCTTGAGTTCTCCGCTTGTTTGGTACCTTGTAAGTTTTACCCCACCTGGAAATGCACTGTGATGAGAATGGATTCAGAGGTATGCCTGTCTTCTGAAAATTCAAAGGGAGATTGTAAAAGGGAGGTGGCAAAGGAGAACCTTCAGGAAACTTTTCACTCAGATTTTAGAGAAGTACAGAAGCATACACTGCAGAAAAGTACAGTTGGGAGGAGAATCCGGAGATCAAGTTCTTTAAAAATCTGTGCCACGTACCCTTTCGAGAGTCTTAGTGAAGCTGTAGTTTTGTGTCTGTCCTAGTTTGACGACACTGCTGACAGAGAACAAGATTTGCAGAACTAAGGAACCTGGGTTGAAATTCTGTGTTACTTACTGAAAGCATTACCTTTGTCAAGTTATATTTTGTGAGTACCGGTGTCTTCGTTGGTAAGAGAAGGGATAATTAATTCCATCTCTAGGACTCTGGCAATGATTAATTTTGATCGCAGGTGTGATGCACCTCATATAGAATCTGGCACAGAATGAATGTTTCCTGAGTAGCAGCTATAACTTCTATAAGTTCATTGCATTTGATAAATGAGTGCCTATGATGAGAGCTGATAATCAAGAATATGGGACATGCCCACTGCTGAAGAGCTTCTTTTGCCACAAATGTCCACCGTCAGGGTTCATCCCAGCACCTCCTCAACCCCATTTCTCTGCAGAAACCTGCCGGCTGCTTGCCCTCATCCAACATGAATGAGATGCTTCGGGGTGATGCTGGGATTGCCATTCTAAGAGTGATTCCAGCAAGGCCAGGTCTCTTTCCTCACTTCTTTCACTAGCTTGCCAGATGTTGCTCCTAGGAAAGTCTCCAGTGTTGTTACAAAGGACGTCTGATTGTAAGAAGCACTTGGGGTTTGTCAGAAAACCTTGTGTTATGTTCTCAGAAATAGCCCAAAGATACAGGTGCAACAAATACCCAACTTCTTTGTGATAGATACCAGATAGTTGATATAGACAGGCTGATTACATTAACAATTTTACATGAACTCTGTGTATCTTGTCTTTAAAAGAGACTGGAAATGCCTCAGAAATAGGGACAAAAACCTTGGCTTTGATTTTCCATAGTTAAAAATAGAGCCTTGCCCAACTTTGTGTTCTTTCAAATACAAAACAGTAGAAAGCGGGTGGGAAGGCATAAAGTTAGGAGTCTGAGATTTGCAAATGTTAACCACTATATATAAAAATGGGTAAAAAAATTTTTTTTTCTGTATGGCACAGGGAACTATATTCAACATCTTATAATAACCTTTAATGAAAAAGAATATGAAAACAAATACATGTATATGTATCCATGACTGGGACAGTACACTGTACATCAGAAATTGATACACTGTAACTGACTATACTCAAAAATAATAAAATAAAACAAAATAGAAGAATAGGAAATATAAAATATTTCTCAGTCCTTCACTTACACCGTCCTATAAAGACTGGGAGTAGAAAAGGTAACACTTCTCTCCATTAACTCTATAAAGGACCTTGAAAGAGCTCTACTCTACTACTTGTTAAGTGACAAAACAAAGAAAATGTCACGTACGTGAATAACATTACAATGTGAATAGATTACTTTCTATTTTACTTCTTCGTGCAAGTCCTTTTTTGGCTGGTAGGTTACCTTGAAAAAAATAGAAATCGGTCACAGCCACAGCAGTAGTTTCTCTCACTGAGATTTGATTCTCTTTTGGAAAAGCAAGTCAAAGAGGAAATTCTAGGCACAAATAATAATTTATACATCAAACTTATCAAATGCCTCTCGTGTATATCATCTCATTTAAACCCCAGGGCTACTTGTGATATGAATAATATCATTGTCCTCATTTTACAGATGAGAAGACGTAAGTTTACAGAAGTTAAAAAACACCTAAATTCGAGCCAAAAATTGAGACAATCAAGGAACTGAACATGGCTCTATTGATTTCAAACCCATGCTCTTTTCTGTACACTAGAGTTGGGTAGTGCTTACACTGACTTGCTGACACCCCCTTGAAAATCTCTTTCAGTTAAGCAACGAATGAAATGAATTTAGTGACCTGCTCTTTTCATCCACTGAAGATCAGTAAGGAACAGAACGTATTACTGCCTCTCTCCTGTCCAAGGATTCCCCATGGAGGGGAGTCTAATAAGCCAGCAGGGAGCTTGTTAGCAATCACAGATGCCAAGACGGCTCGAAGTTCTTCGTGAAGGGCAGTGACAGTTGCCCGAATTACTCTGTGTTACGCCTTCAAGTCTCCGTGCTACATTCCTATGGGAAATTAATAAACACAGTTCCAGGCTGATGATAACAACAGGAAACGTCAACTTGTCAATCCATGCCTTTTCCTCCTTTGTTTCTTCCCCAATAGCACTCCGGAGAGTTTTCATGTTTGTTTGTTTGTTTTTTAATATTGATGCCTAGCTCCGACCCCTGGAGATTCAGATTTAATTGGTACAGAGTGAGGCTCAGGCACTTGGAGTTTTAAAAACACCCCAGGTGATTCTAAAGTGCAGCCAGGGTTAAAATTCCCTGATTTAGGCAAAATTGTTCTCTATCCTCTAAACTTGAACTCACACTTTAAACACTTTACCTCTGAATATAATATTTCCTTCAACTGAAATGTTCTCTTCCTGTATTCTGACAGTCCAAAAATGCTTCTGCCTTTAAAATTCCACATCATGAACTTCTGCCTTGAAATATTGTCATGTTGATAACTGCTCCAATGTGTACCCTTGAAAATGATGTTTTAAAAAATTGAGCAACTACTGTGTGGCAGGCACTGGGGAGGCATTTTCACACATATCGTCTTACTTAATTCGGTATGCTCCTTGTTAGGAAGCTGAGCAGTAGATGTTGCACTTTATCAAGCCTGTTGGAGTTTAAAATGTGAACAAGTACATGGTTAAATCTTCAGAACAGAGTGTGTTTAATTTATTTGATTTAATTTTATTTTAAGAGCATCTCTAACCTATTTTAACAATTCATAGAGTTTCAGAGATTTAATTGGAGAAAAGAAGTCTAAAAGAAGATTAAAAAAAATGTACATCAGCGCATCTAAAGATTGAAGAGAAGGAACTGTTAGGCCCTAGGCCCCCTGGCTATGTTCCCTCTAATTCACTCTCTAATGTACAACTTTATTCTGGAACTATGAAGTGCATAGCCTCACAAGGTTACACACAATGATTTTATGAGGTTGTATTTAATGGCTGAGTACTTCTAAAAAGCTTGTAATTTAAACTACTTGTGGCAGAAATATAATACTGTACATTAAAAATAAAAAGATTTTGGATATAAGCAAGTCCCTCGGTAAAAGGGAAGCATTAATTTCCACTCCAATTTCAAGTTTTCTCAAATAAAATGCTAGCTAGCTCCACAGACAAAGATGTAATTAATTAGCGTTTATGTTTATTAGAAAATAGTTTCGAGAAAATTCCTTCAACTACACGGAGAGCAGAGCAATGAAGCAAATAGAGTGGCAAGAAATTGTTTCTTACCATATAATTATCAGATGACAGTTAAGGTCACAAATGCTCCACAAATTCTGTGGTTTTCAAAAGCGTGGTCCCAGAGCCGGCAGCATCTGTAAATTCGTGAGAAGTGCAAATACTCTAGCCCTACCAAAGAGCTACTGGATCAGAAAGTAAGACGGATGGACCACTGGTGTTAACAGGACTGTGAGGTGGTTCTAATGGATACTAAAGTTTGCATTAGAGAACCACTGCTCTAATTGTCTTCATTGTGGGCACGAAGACAACGATGAATCAGTGGTAATTAGTTGTGCTCATCTCCATACACTCAATAAAAAAGAGCAACAGAATTATCTCATGTTTCATCACTTTAAATTGTTTGTTATTTTAAACATCAGACCAATTTCTCCTCTTGGTGACATCAATGTTTATGTGTGTGTGTGTGTGTGTGTGTGTAAAGAAAATGATGTGTAATCATATTCTTTATATACATGTTATAAATACACAGAATATGCATGACTTACATCATCCAGTGATTTTTTTTCAACATTTCATAGACCTTATCTCCACTTTATAAACACATCTATAAAGCAATCTTACACATTAAGAATAATGGTCCCAAAAAAAAGAAAAAAAAAGGATAATTGTCCATTCTTCATTTAAAATTTGTCTGAAAGTTGTTTTAAGGTGAAATTGTATAATGGCTTTCTGTATTCTAATATTAGATTTGTGCGTTTGGGAAGACTTGGGAGTCACAGCAGAGTCATTTAGTTCACTAAACCACACAGACTGAAACAAGCAAACATCTTTATAGACAAAGTGTTACTCAACCTATATTCTCTTCCCCGCTCTTCATTCACTTATGACTGAACTGACAGTACTTGCTACAGTTGGTATATTGCACTGGGTGGGCTAAAACTTTGACAATATATTAATATTAATGCTAACTATTTTTGAAGCAAAGGTAGGGTCACCAACCAACTTAGTCCCTATTTGCCCCAGACTATTCTGATTTTAGCACTGAAAGTCTTGGGTCCTGGCTAGAACTGAGATAGGAGGGAAGGGGCAGGGCACAGCTATTCAAGAAATGACTGCAATTAACACCATAATGGTGGAAGATTCAACTCCCAGTAGGCCTTGAGGATTGAGATGGCCTGAGGTTTGATTTCTAGTAGACCTTGAGCTTCATCATATGCTCACTGTAACATATTAGCATGATAAGTAACACACCCACAGGCACCACGACAGTGCCAAGGCTAATCACAAAAGGTCGAAAAGTGGGCAATGGCCCAATTCCTGGGAATCCCAGCCCCTCCCCCAGGGCAGCTGGAATAGTCCTCCCACTTGTAGGCGTGTGAAGCTACCAAGCCCATAAAAACTGGCAGCACCACGCTGTGGCAGTCTCTCTCACTCCCTCCTCTTTGGAGACAGCCTGCACTCTGTCTGTAGTGTGTACCTATTTTTTATTTAAATCTGAGCACCCAATCCCCGCACCTCATGGCCTTCCTCTCACCTTCTGAAATAGCCTACATTCTATGGAGTATGTATCTCTCCAAATAAATCTACCTTTTACTCAGTTGTGGCTCCCTCTTGAATTCTTTCCTGCGCGAAGCCAAGGACGCACATTTGGTGGGGCATGCCTTCCCAGGGGCTCAACTGAGACCTGGGACATGGCCGTCCTCATGCCCTACGTCCATTTTTCCTGCGTCAGAACCAGCTTCATAAGCATGCAGCTGAGTGTTCCCCACCCAAACCTGCACATACTTGGTTTAATGCTCTGCTATTGCTACTTAAAATTTTTAATAATTTTTGAACAAAGTGTTCCATGTTTTCAATTTGTGCTGGACCTTGAAAATTATATAGCTCATCCTAGTCCTGGGAAACCCCATAGTGCGGAGCAAACAAGAATGATTAGTCACCCAATTACAGTTCTGTATAACATCCCCTCATTGGCTTGATTTGATAGGGCATTTCTAAAATACACAAGTCAATTGAATCATTTAAATGTGTCCTACAAGCTCATTTACATCTTTGCTTTTTAATTAGACAAGATCATTTAATGATATTTTCATAAGCAAGTCACAGATGCTCTGTATATTGGTAATTTTCCATAATGAATATTATAACATATTTTCATCGCATGTTATAGTTCATGAAACACTTTCTGGCACATTTTCTCATTTTGACATTCCCAGTAGTACACTAGCAAAAGATTAATAACCAGATCTCAGAGGGAAATGGGGGTGGTGATGGAGAGAACGTTGATTTGTAGCATCTGTCAATTTCCATGGTGTAGCTATTCCCATGATTGTTAATTTCAAGGTACCAACTTGATGTCATTGAGTAAAGAGCTGGGAAAAGATACTGTCAGCTCTCACATTAGATATGAGTCAGCATACCTTTGGATGTTCCTCACATAAGGAAGAGAGAGGAAATTTCAGCATGATTATACTACAAATGAAGATACTGGGATTGGGGAAATCTAGATGACATATTAAAGGTCACATGTCTTCTGAGAGGCTAGTGCCAAAACTATAACAATCATCTCACTCAAATCCCATGTTTTTCTCCTTATATCACTCTGCTTTTCTTATCTCTCATATGTATAAATTTGTACATGGGGTTATTGCTATAAATGTACAATGAGAGTGTACATATGCATGAATGAAAAAAACTAACTTCAAATAAAGCATAATTAATAAAGATTCTACTTAAATTAAGGGTAATTATTTTTAAGATGCTTTGATTAAAATCACTTGAAAATATGTTTGAATTCTTCATTTATGTGTTTGCCTTTATCCACCTTCAATTTCAAATAGGGACTTCCCCTATGTGTATAGATCACAAAGCTCATCATCAGAGTTGAATTATAAGTGGAAATATGATTCATACACTTTCTTATTTCTCTTTGTTACTACTTAATTACCACCTGGCAACAAAGATTACTGCTATTTTTATGCTATCAACTCCTCGGTGGTAGACATTAGACTGTTTCATTATATTCTTATAGAACTTAATCCTCATAGTAACTTTGTAAAGAAGACACCATTAGAGCAACTTTCAGGTGGTGAAATGAAAGCTCAAAAGGGTTAGGTAGTTCACCCAAGGTCATTCAACTGGTAAGTGTTGGAGCCAGCATCTGGGCTAATTATCTACGAGATTTCTGCTCTGAATCATTCTGTTACACTCTCATAGTTGGTGTAGAGCTATTAGTTGTACTAAAACATTAAACCACTGAGATGACAATAGATCTTTTCTAGTTGTAGCAGTACCCTTGCTTCCCTTAATTCTTTTCATGAAAAAAGCTAAAAAAAAAAAAAACCCGAGGCATCTTACACAGCCCACTTTTCTGTAATATACCACTTTAGGGTAGAGAAGGCCCTATTATGGTGGTTCCCACTCTCCCTCTTCTTTTGGATGAGTACCTCACAAGCTTCCTATCCCAGGGCTTCAGAGACATTCAGTCAGCTGGATCAGTTGGATTCCTTTCGTAAAACACAGCAACAGTTGGAATTCTTTGGCGGTGCCACCGATAGAGAAGGCTAGCTGCCTACCTCCTTAAGTCCAATGTTTGTCTTTGCCAAATTGAATCCCCTTACAGAGCTTCAGAAGTTTGTAGAATACAGATACAATTGCATCTCAAAGGCTGTTTCTGAGAGTCATTCTAAGTCGGAAGTATTATCATTTTGTTACACTTCGGATATTGGCTTAATTTAGGACTAATGCTTTTCTGAAACATTTTTGTCCACTGGAGGTCTCAAATACTGGTCTACTCCATTCTTTAGAATCTGGTTTCTATATGGAGCTAGAAAATTAGACTATGCGTCAACATGAACGGCAGTGACTTTATAATTTAACGAAATTTTTCCATTACAGAGATGGTTGTACATCATTTACAAATATTTGTAAAGATCATGCGGTCTTTAATAATAACACATAAGGCAGGCTCTGTGATTATCCTCACTTTGTAAATGAAGGATTTCAAGTAAAGACAGGTTCACCTGACCAAAAGGCATCTGGTTAGTTAAGTGACAGTATCAGGACTTCAACCCAGGTAATCTGAGTGTTGACCACTACTGTCTGGTTCCTCTAAAACTTCCTCTGTTTATAAGACTTGGGGACATGACCTCCCCCGTTGATGATCTAATTTTGCTACCTATTAGCTATGTGATCTTGTCAAGTTACTTAAATTCTCTGAATCTCAGTTCGTTCATCTAGGAATATAATAACACATATGATACAGGACTTCTGAGAGGAGTAATTAAGATAAAGGGTGTGGAAGGTTTTTAGGAACTGAAAAAGTAGGGCTGTATTGATGTCAGCAGTTGTTATTAACTACCAGGACTCTGGGAATTTGTAAGACGATTTTGTTAGGATATTGGAAAGAATTTATGTTTTCCCCCTTTTTCCTTTTGTACTTTACCTGACCTATTTCAACTCATCCTTGAAGATATCAGATCCTCAGAGTTTCTTTAACAATAAACACTTGATTAGGTCCCTCTATTTAGTAATACTTATAATTCCCTCTTTTTAATCATTTATTTCCTTTGGATTATAGTTATTCATGGTCCAGTTATTAATTAGACTGTAAATTCCAAGCCAGAAGGATCTGCATCATATTCACTAGTTATTCCTAGTATATTGCAAAGTGCCTGCACACAGTAAATGCTTTATAAATGTTTGTTGAATAAATAAATATGAGATATTTATTTCTCTTTCTAAAACATGTAACTTCACTTGCTAGCATAATTTTAAAATCATTTAAGCTAAAATTATTTGGAACATGCCCATCATGTTCCAAGGGTCATGACTGAGTAAAATGGATCATGGCCCTGAAACTGGCTCTTATGTTTTCATTTAGTAGGTGATTCTCTCAATATTCTTCTGATGGAAGGATTAATTATATATAAAGACCTGTGCAGCTTGTATGAAAAATAGTTACGGTGTTGATTAGCGTGGAGGAGATGATAATAGATGGGAGGAGAGAAGAGAGAGGCAATTCTTCATTTGAACAAAGCATATTAATAGAAATAATTGTTCATCCCTAAAACATGAAATATATTTTGGGAGGTGCCATTGGGAAAGAAATATATGGAATGGCTAGGGAAAATGGAATTTCACGGCCTTTTCATACTTGGTGGAAAATGAGATAAGGTAAAAAAGTATTGTAGAAAATGGGGAAAATAAAACAATGGCAAGTGAGAGAAAATAAATTCTTTTCTCAGCCAAGAATTGGGGCTTCAGTATAAGTGAGGCATCCTATCTCAAAACTAAAAGTCCCCAGTGAGTATGGATCCTAGAAGGGGAAAAAAAAATTGAAAAGCCTCAAACAGAAAGACCCAACATACATCCATTTAATGTGGTCACAACCCATTTTCTCAAACTCCTCTGTGCACAACCAAGCTCATATTTAGTATGGCATGGTGAATGAATCATGGTCAGTGGAATGTGGGCAGAAGGTGGATAGACCACTTCCAGGCTTGACCCATATTTTTCTCCTGTAGGACCCTCCAAACCCTCTCTTCCCTTGTCTCCCAGGAAGATGCAGAAGATGCATCAGAGAGAGGGGGAACAGTAGAGTCACTAAAATGATCATGTGAAAGGCCACTCACCAACCATTAACATCCAAACTAGACCCAGCATGAGTAAGAAATCAACCAGTGTTTATTGGGTTACGCCACTAGATTTGCGGGTTCATTTGTTACAGCTTCTATGTCCTAGACAGTGTGGGCTACTGTAACAAAGTCCCATGGTGTGAGTGGCTTATAAACTACAGAAATTTATTCCTCACTGTTCTGGAGGCTGGACATCTGAAATTAGGGTGCCAGTATGGTCAAGTTCTGGTGAGAGCCCTCCTCCAGGTTGCAAATTACTGATTTCTAGTTGAATCCTCCCAAGGCAGAGAGCAGACACGGGGAGCAAGCTCTGTTGTGACTCTTATAAGGGCACGAATCCTGCTCGTGAGGGCTCCACCCTTATGACCTCATCTAATCCTAATTAAATCCCAAAGGCCCATTTTCTAATATCATCACATGGGTAGGGGGAGGGAGAGGGTTTCAACATATGAATTTGGAAGGAACTCAAAACATTCAGTCCATAACATCCTAGCATGTTACTCTGACACATGTTATAAAAAACTTTTTCAAGTTATAAAATAAATGCTCGTAAGTTTAATAACTAAAAGGTCTGGAATAAAAGAATATTTTGACACTTCATTTACCACTGCAGAATTACTGTTTTATATGAAACTCAGTAGACTGAACACTGTGGTAAAGATATGTGATTTTAATTTCACACATTTCAATGAATACTAGAAAAAGGGACTGTAACAGAGAATGTTACTTTTTTTTTAAACCAATACTAATTTTCTTCTTTTCCTAATAATGATGACAGTAAATGGGGGGGGGGGCACATGGCCACTAGCTGGAGGTTGCATTTTGCAGTTTTCCTTTAGAGCTAAGGACGGCAATGTCTGTTTGATCACAGGGATAAAATATAATTACTGAGAGACACTTCTGACCTGTCTTTAAAGAAGAATGGGCACGTACTCCTTTTCCCACTTTGTGTTCTTCCTGCTGATTAGAATGAAGACATTAGAACGAAGATGCAGAGAAGCAAGCTGAGAACTGAGGACCGCAGAACTGCACTAACAGTTCTGGATCATCTAACTGAACTGTTTCATAGATCAAAATAAACATCTACCTTTTTAAAGCCACATTATTTGGGTTTTCTTTCTTACAATATTTTAACAGAAGAACAAATAGACTACTTCAGTAATATCCTATGAAACTAATAGTACGTGGAATCTTGGAAGGACTGCTTAGAACCACAGTTGCCTTTGGTGTATATACAAGTGGTGCTTCTTATCCTGATTAATTACCATAGCTCAGGATTTATTAAAACTGATCCTTTTTATCAGTACATTCTTTTCTACATATTTAATCACTAAATTTATAAGTCCAAGTTCACAAGCTTTCAAAACTTCTACTGTTAAGTTATCTACTGTGCAGTCACTATCACAAGATTCTTAATGAACTCTAGGATGAAAAAGAAAAATATAGTTTGGGTTAAAATTATTGACAAAAGATGACAAAATGCTAATACTTTGAATACATCCCCCCAAAAATTCTTCACTCATTATAATATAACAGAGGTTTCCTGCAACTAACAAACAGTATCTTATTTAATACACACATGAACATTCAGAGATAAATAGTACAGAAATATTATCTCCACTTTATGGATGAAAAAAATGTGCTGTGTGAAGTTAAATGACTTACATAGGGTCTCATGTCTTTAGTTCAAGTGATCTCTCTTTGAGGACCATAGTGTCCTTATCATGTTTCTAAACATTTTCCAATGAGATTATGCGCTCAGAATTTGGTATTGATTTTGGATTCCAGCATTTATGATCTATGTTTGGATTTCAACTCTTATGATCTCTGTTGCTATAAGCAGATGACTTCACCTTTCTGACATATTTTTTAATCTATATAATGGGGATAATAAATAGAACTTACCACTTAGGATAAGGTTGGTTAAAGGTAGATGAATTGTGTACTGAGATACCCAACATGTAGTAACTGCTCAGTAAGTGCTAGCTATTCATTTTTTAAGTGTTAATTTTTAAAGGAGGACAGATTTATAGCACAGTAAAAATATACAACCCTAGGGACTACCATTTAGATTACACTTTATGATAATTTCGTTCGCTGGAGCACAATACAATAAAAGCTATATGATGTCCCTAGAGTTATACAATGCAGTGACCTTAATGAATTTTTTTAACCAACTGAATGGCTTTTATCTTGAGGAAAGTGGTATCTCACCATGTACTCAACCTTGGACACAAGCTTCTATTTCGTAAGTATTCCCTTGGGGCCAGCTAAAGCTGTAGTTGAAACTTCTGCTGAAATTGATACTTACATAAATAATGACTTTGATCCTCCTAAATTAAACTGTGAAGAAGGGAAAGATAAGTATTCACAGTCCCTGGTATGAAGCTGACTGGCTCTAAAAAGATGAAGGCTAGAGTTAACTCCTGGATTTGTAGCTGTGACGTTTTAATTTAAGACAAGATTTTCCTGAGTAAGTTTCTTAAAATTTATAAATCAAAAGTTTATTCTATTTTTTAATTCATTGAGATAACGTCGGTTTATAATGTTATATAACTTTCAATTGTACATTATGTTTCAACTTCTGTACACACTACAGCCAAAGTTTAGTTCCATCCGTCACCATACAGTTAACCCCTTTTACCCATTTTGTCCTCCTCCAACCCCTTTCCCTCTGTTCTCTGTATCTTCCTGTTTTTATTCTTAGAATAAAACCTATATTATGTTTTCCCTGAGCCTGCTTTCCTGCATATTAATAACTGTAATGTTATTTCGGATGGTGCTACACATTGTATCTCTTGATGTTTATGAATCAATAAATGTTAATGCACAAAAGGATTACCAATTGCTCGACCAAAAGAAAGTTCTTAGTATTGTGCTCTTTTATTTCATCCGTCAATTTAAAAATAAATGTCAAATGTTAGTCTTAAAAGTTTGGTTTGTGTCTTTGTTTTGTACAAAGCAGTCTTACATATGCATGCAGCATAGCCAATTTGTCTTTGCTTTCTGAAGTCTCTTAACTCATATTTGCTAAATGAATGAATGCATAAAAATAGAATTCTGCTTTTTCTTTGCAGTGGTTATTACTAATGAGTGGTGGCATTTTCCCCAAGATTTGTCCCAAGGAAGTGAAATCTCCATATACCTAATGCCTGACCCTATCCTTGGAATTAATGCATTATTAATTTGCTCCTTCAAGATCTTCTAGGACCTTAAGTTGAATGATTGGAAAATGACATTATCCTTTAGCAAACAGCCATTTTCCATAGCAGTGAATTCAAATGATAAAAAACTAAATGAAAAGCTATCTATTATGAGTAAATAAATATCATGAAGACTAATAACCCATGCTAAATTATAAGGGAAATCGGGATGACTACTGAAGATTGCAGAGAAGACAGGAGTGGGGGAAAAGAAAATACTTCTTGTATACGTAATAGGAGCCAGGTATGTGGACATCCTCACAATAGCCTAAATATATAATTACTAAATACATTTTTTTTAAATGAGTAAGAAGATACATTGCTGGAACTGATGCTCAAATATAGTGCTATATGCCTTCAAAATTAGTATTTCAATCCACTTTAAAGGGCCCTGCCCCAACATGGGATGTTTCGCTCTCTGTTTCTCCAGCGTAGCTTTCAAAACTGGTGTTTGCCAGCACCCTTTAATTCATAGCTCAGGCGACATATGCCTTAAATAAAATACTTTCTCAGCATTCACATTTGGCAAGAACAATTTGCATGCCAGAACAACTGGTAGAGGAGGGAAGAAGCAGAAGAGACATTTAAAAATGTATAAATTCATGGGGACTGACACTCCATTTTTTTTTTTTAACAGAGAGAGCTCCAGGTTATATCATGACCACATTTGTTGCTAAGAGTTTACTAAGCAGTAATATCCCCAAACTTTAAACTACTTATACTGTTTTTAAGAGTTTTTTTTTTTTTCTGAAAAAAAAAAGAAAACTGTGAGCTTCCACCACCCAGGTGTCTGCACAATGCCAGTTGGTCTAAAAAAGATTGTCTTTGCAAAATTAAAGTGCTCCCTAATGCTCCAACATCCATAGTTTCTAGCAGGCTCTCACCACATCCTGACTAGAGAATTTCTAGTGGCCAGATAAAATGAATATAGTCTGGTCTTGCCATCCTTCTTCAGCTTTGGAAAGCAAAGCACTGATTAAGGATTTAAAAGGCATACATTTGTATGGATAGGAATTATGCTTGACTTGTTTCTTGTGAACCTAATACATAAGTACTAACTCTTCCCTGAGAGCAGCTTCTGCCTTAGAATTCTTAAAAACAGGCTTACATGTCCACAAAGCCTTCTCCATAATCCAGCACTCCCTATTACTTCAGACTTTATAAAAAGGTAACATTATCTCCTGATAAAAGAATTGTAATTCAAAGTAAACCCACTTGGAAAGTAACAGGCAGGACGCTTGTCTGAATTTCTTACATGTAATAGGTAGGGTCCTATTTGCCCTGAGAACTTGGAGTAAAGAACAAAAAGGGTATTCTTCAAGTCAGATGGGCTGAATCAGCTCCTTTAAGTAGAAGGAGAAAGACTGTCTCCTAAACTCATTGGAATAACTATGTAACTGAAGATGGTGCCTTCGCTTAATCAGTGAATATTAAACATCACAGGATTGTTGTGAGGATTAAATAATAGAACATGTGGGAAATGAGAATGTTTGAAAGATAGGGATTTTTATTGTTATTATTACGGTCAGGATCATTGCGTGTTCAGACTACCAACAAGGCTGGCAAGGTGGTAATTCCGGGGAGTTCAGTAACCCAGGCTCACAGAGGTTTTCCTGGACTGGCTGAACCCTTTCTCAAAACCCTCCACCTCATTCTGAGTCAGTGTACCCCAGTCTGTACCAGGCTACTCAGCTTTCTGATTCCCTCAGAATTGCTAAAGAAGATGCGTGGGGGAAGGCTTGAGCCTTCCCAATCATTAGAATGTCTCACCCCACTTAAATAACTCCCTTGGCATTCTGGTTTACACAAGTCTTAATTTAATCTAGTTCTTCAGTTTGTGTGATCATTTCTGGATATGCTAAGAAAGTCCATTGCGCAGGAGGCAAGACTGGAAACTAAATCATCCTTTGAGAATTCACGGTGACTGGCCACTGGCCTTTCTCTTCCAGTATGCACATTATCACCTTAAGACTTCATTCAAAATGTCAAAACCTCCATTACCTTTCATTAAAGCCCAGAGCTCCTTTACCATTTCCTAGACAGCTCCTCGAGAAATTCTAGCATATAAAGAGGCAAGATGCTTCCCAGTGATGTGTGAGGTAGTCACAGTAAAATAGACAGGGTGGAAGGGCAGCAGGAAAAATGTTCTAGAGAATCATAGTAGGAGGATAAGGATAAATAGATTTTTTAGTGGTGTATAGTTTGAGAACAAAATAAGGACCAATTATTAAAAGTCAGTGGTAGATGTTTCATAATCATCTTCAGTGTTACCTTTCTGTCTCATATTTAGTCACCAAGTATCTCTGATACTCCATACTCTAGAATACACAAGCGTTTCTGTTCTCTCACCAACTCATTTCATCTCATTCTCCCTGCCTCAGATAAAGCCCTCACCGTTCAGCATCCTCCCAACAGCTCACTGATTAGTCTTTCTGCATTCTGCTGAGGGCACTAGTTTCACATCTTTCTGAAATACAGATAGAATCATGTCAATTTCCTGCTTAAAAACCTCTCTTGACTCCCAGTGTCTACAGCAGTGTTTCACCAAAGGTATTTCGATGTGTTCTTGAAGATATGAACATTATATCATGATTTTTAAACACTGGGTCTTCAAACTTATCTCTTTTACGGGGAAGATATGAATGACATTTACAAAGAGTAAACTTCAGTCTCTTAATTTCCTAGGGATCTGTGAACATACTCCTAGGAGCCTACACTTTTTTTTTTTTATTTACTCCAGAGAAGACGCAAAAACACTGGCATTCATGGTATATTCTAAACTCTCTATACCTCTGTTATTTACCACTACAGACTTAATATTCTAGCCATATACAACTTCTCATTTCTTTTTGTAATTTCTTTTATCTAATCTTACACTTTCATACTTCTATTCCACTGCATATGTTGTTCTTTGCTGGAGATGCCTTTCCTTCTCTGCTCTTCCTGGTGAGAAATTATTGATGTTTCAAGATACAGTTCCATTTTCACCACCTTGGGAGATACGTCTGGCTTAGCTCTTGGTTCTTATCTCATTTCATTCTGACCATCATACTGTGTTTTCCTTATGTGTTTGCATGATGTTTTCTCTGGATGAATGATGCTCCCCTAAATGGTGAGCTCCTCGAGGTCAGAAACTGTGTAACAGCCATTTTGGTATGTCTTTGTACTTCCATAATTTCCCAGAGTACCAGATTCACGGAGAGCTCTCTAAGTTGAATGCAATTAGATTTCATCTTAACCTAAAGAACTTCCTGTCTCCCTTGTGAAGCAGGTTGATCTCTGTCTTTGGATGACTACATAGAGACACTACCATAGCAGGCACTTCAGCAAAGTGTGGGATGTTGAACTGAGGACATTGAGAAGTGTCTTCCAACTATGAGTTCCACCGTCCTAAGCTGCACTGTGCTTGGGGCTGGGAGCATTTCATTAAATCAGAGATGCTCTTTGTTCCTGCACCTTCTTCCATTTGGGGTAACAGGAGCTGTCTTTGCTCTTGTCTCCTTGCTTTTGGGAATTCTCCCTGAAAAGCAGTAGCTTTTATCTCCAGAAATGTTCTCCCTCTAGGTCTACCTTAAGAAATTTTCCTTTTCTATTCTTCCTCCTTCCTATATTTTTCTCTAAACCTTAGTACCTCACGATCTATTTTCTCAGGACTCAGTCTATACTTAGTTCCTAAGCTAATTGTCAGAAAAATTAATGACTGATAACTGAGTTGTCAAAAACTAATTCCAGTTTAACATAGTAATAGCCGCCACTTACTGAAAAATGTTACATGTTCCTTACAAGTATTATATTATTTAATCCTTACATGAACCCTGTAAGTTATTACTCTTATCTACGTTTCACAGAGGATGAAATTAAGGCCCAAAGAAGTTAAATAGCTTACCTGAGGTAACAGATTAAGAAATGGTAGCGTTTAGATCAAATCCCAGTCTGGTTGATTGCCTTTAACCACTTCACTAAACCGCCAGCCCACCCCCATCCCCCAATATACATACCATTACTAATTTTGCATTAGCACTATTATAAACTGTGAAATACAGGACACCATGGGTAGTCAGAGATTTACACAGGAGAAGATTCTTCACTGAGTCTAACAGTCCATACTCCACAGGGACCACCTATTTAGCGTCATCAGAAGACTACCTTTTACAATGTCTACTAAATTTTCTTTGCTTTATCTGAGAATATGATTCTCTTTCAGGTAATCCACAAATCGCACAAGTCTTTAGTTCAGCATTTGAGTCTAAGAGGAAAGCTGAGGTTACATAAATGACTTCAGTAGACAAAAATGCAACAGTTCCTCCATCCCAGCACTGGCTGTGGGAGTTCATTCTATGGGAAGTACATTTACATAACTCTCACAAGACCCAAAAGAAAAAAAGGGCAGCGATAACTGTGAGGTTGAATCACAACCAACAATTCACTTAATTTATTTATTGATTTTTAATGGAGGTCCTAGAGATTGAACCCAGGACCTCATGCATGCTAGGCACATGCTCTATCACTGAGCTATAAAACAGATAAACAGCAAGGTCCTGCTGTATAGGGGAACTATATTCAGTATCTTATGATAGCTTATAATGAAAAAGAATATGAAAAGGAATATATATATGTACAAATGAATCACTATGCTGTACCCCAGAAACTAACACATTGTAAACCAACTATACTTCAATTTAAATGAATGAATGAATGAATGATTGAATGAATAATAGATAAAATAGGGGAAAAAACCCAGCAATTCAATCCACCTGCATTTACTGAGACAGCAGAGTGCAGCGCTTGCCTGCGCTCCTGATTCTCCAGTCCTGCCCTCCGGTGGCTGTATTCACCTGAGCATGCCTTTATGCCAAGACATTCCATAGCTCCACCCCATCCTAGTTTTGAGATAAAATGTGTCTCTCCAGGGAGCAAAACATGCTCTCGATCTTTGTCTTTGGACAAAGGAGTCTGCCGAAGCACAGACATTCTGAGGGATAACAAATGGGGCCTCAACCTGACATACGGAGTTTATCCTGAATAATAATGGACTTGTCTCAAAGAGGCTAGAGTCCAGAATATTTTAAACTAGACAAACACTAAAACGTAGAAAAGTATGCCAGGTCCACAGTCCTAAATCTATAATTCCCAAATAGAAAAAGGTCTGAAAATGTATTATTTTGTTTGGCACCAATACGTTTTTAGTGGAAAACCCCGACTTTATTCTCCACTTGGCCGCTTACCGTCTCTGTTCTTTGCCGTGGTGGGTACCCTCATCCGCTCCGCTGCGGAGCTAGCCATGCTTTGCGTTACGCGTGCCGCCCACACCCCGCTAGGGTTATTGGCTGTAGATGTATATATGCCACCTGCCCAGACTCAACTCAGAAAATTCTGAATTCCCAAACACTTCTGGGCCCAGGGTTTTGGATAAGAGATTATAAGCATGAATTCAAGAGAAAAAAAGAAAGAAAAAAAAGGAAAAAGAGTTTAAATGAATGAAGAAAGAGATTACCTTCCAGGGTGTTTCTAAAGCTGAAATTGGCGGCTTTATCCATGGCGCCCGAATCATACTGGGTCAGACTCAGGCAGAACTCCACGTCAGCCGAGGAGGGGAGCCGCGGGGTCCGCGCTGGGTCGTGGTTCCCGGGATTGCGCAGTAAGGGCCCCTCGGACGTGCCGTCGCACAGAACCTGCCGGCGGTTGTACTCCTCCAGCCGGCTGCAGATGATCTGCGCGAAAACACCTCTGTGTTAAAGCAGTGCTGTCTCCTCCTCCAGGTTAGACGGGAAAGGTAGGGAGATGGGCATTCCTGATGACCGTATTTGGATCTCTAATCACCAGGAGATTAACGTTTTAAAGTAAATTGTTGGAGGAAGCAGCTTCCTGAGAGTTGCAGAATAAGCCATGAAAGTTAAAATCCAGAACGGAGTCCGAGTCTTGCATCTACCACTTAGGAAAGTAGACTAAATTCCATAGGCCTTGTCGAGTCAGGGGGAGACCATTAGTTCACAGTCCTCCTGATTCCGAAGCTACATGCAGTACATTTATGACTGCCTGTGCACGGCTTAGGAATGGCTGAATAAAGCTAACCGAAATTTTTTGCATCGAACGTAATATATTGGATTCCTTTATGATGTCGATAAACTAGACATCACAGCGGGTACACAGACGAAATCACTTTCATTCCTGTTTGAATAATAAACCATCTCAGGATGTTTTCAAAAGAGCCTACTGTCTAAAAGACTCCTACAGCAGACTCGGTTAAATTAGAGAGGTCTGAATGGAACTGTTTTTGCTGAAATGAGAACTGCCAAGTGACTACGTGTTCAGATGACTGCACGTATTAGCAACAAGGAGGAAGTCTACCCCACTTCCAGAAGTAATATGGAACACTTAATCTCAAATCGTTGTCTTTATATTTGATACAGGAGGGGAGGCAGGGTAGGAGAAATGGTTAGCACTCTGGTTATGATCACGGAGACGGCAGTCAGACGTGGTTTCCAGTACTGACTCTTTATTAGCTACGTGACCTTGGGCAAATTACTTAAGCTCTCTGAGGATCAAGGTTTTTCGTCTGTAAATGGGGACTATAACAACTTTTTGTGAAGGATCGAATAATTTTGCCTATGTAAAGCACTTAGTGTATAGTGCCAAGTATGGATGTTTAATAGTGACAGCTATTGTATTATTATTGAATATGAGACTATTGGGCAAGCCACCAAATTGTTAACTCTGGCTCTGTAGCACTGGGTTAATCGTCATTATTATAATAACTAACATCAGTATATCAAGATCTATTATGATAATAGCTTCCATACAGCGAACTCAAAGAATACGTCAGATACTAAATTAGTCATGTTGTATTAACAGATTCCATTGAATCCCTTCACAATACTGCTTTAAGATCTATTACCCTAATTTTAAAGAAAAAGGGTCTTGGAATATTTAAGTAACTGGTGATCTTATAAGTAAGTTACAAAAGTCCACTGTAACTCATGTTTTCATGACTCAAAAGACTGTACCCTTTCCACTGCACTATTCTGCTTTCCATTCCATTTAGTATTTTCATGGATACAGAAAATGCATACATATGATAACTGGACAATTTCTGTTAAGGAAAAAAGCAAAGGTTTTTAGATTTTAAATAGCATATCCATTATCATCTGGTTAAGTGACAGAGGTAGAATCCAGTAAGTGGCAGAAGTTTTCTAATGAGAAGTTTGTTCTTTTTCTGTTTCAACACAGGTGATCTATAAAGCACGATGTGGGGGTGTGGAAATCAAGTGTCCCAAGTCAAGTGAAAAAAAAAAAAAAAGAGACAGAAAGAAGAAACAAGTGTTCATGGAGAAGGTGAACATAGATAGTTGTTCTCCTAAATTTAAAGAAATGCAACATATGACCAGTTATTAAAAGCTTCAGGAGCAAAGGTACTATTATAGTATTAGAAGCTTCATCTGGGGAAAAAATGTAAACCATATGACATTCCACAGAATCTTTTTCATGAAGAAAAAAGAGAAGCTGTTATTTCACTGAGCTGTTGCCATGGTTACCTAAAACCCATGACTCTCTGCTGAAATGTAACTTTTTTTCTTCCCACAGTTTGCCTCCATGTGATGTGCTTTTCACCTGATGAGTGAATTCCCTGACCACACTGCACTCATGTCTATCATCTAGGAAATGTTTTTTCCTCTTTATTTTGATCTGTCATGACAGCTTCCCTTGATACACCTTTTCTTTTATGGCTAGCTTATCTGCTGCTTGCACAGCACTGGATCTAACCGTGTTGAGCATAGGTATTTGTGCTTTAATGTTATGAAGCACCCCCCACCTCCAAAAATAATGGGCTGTTTTAAATGATGACAAACATGCTTCTATTAAGAACTCTTGGCAGTAAACAAACCAACAAATAAATGAACAAATAAACAAAAAAGGATGTGAATTCTGAATATGTGCTTTCTAAGAAAATGGACATTAATTAAGCATGTAACTTTTAATATATTATTTTGTTTAATTAAAAAACTTACCAATAGGTAATATTAATCTCACTTAAATGACACTCGGGTTGTAACTTGCTTGATCTTCTATATTGTTTGCTCTCTTTTTTGCACGGACACACACACACACAAACATATACACACACAAGCGTAGAGAGAATACACAAAATGTTTTATTCGAGACTTTGGGTAAGTTGCTGCTTATTTTGGCATCATTGTGTCTTTGGCCTCGAGGATCCAGTGCTATAAAGTATGATCTAATTTTCTACCTAGCCACGCAGAGTCTCATTTTTTTGTATGTTAACACTGGAGCTAACATGTCTATGATTTTCAATTTTGTTCAATTCAGCATGCACTGATAAAGCCCATTCCATGTATATAATAGGTTCCTGGGCTCTGTGGATATAAAGATAAAGTAGAAACGGTTTCTACGTTGGAGCAGCTGGCAGTCTGGTAGACAAAGACAGGTTTGAAAACAATTGTGTATATTGGAGAGTTAGAAGTGCTATCTTATAAATCTGTACAAAGGGTAATGATTGTGCAAAATGATGAGGGTCAATTCTACCTGAGTAAGAGATGTAGACCAATAAATGTCAATGGAATATTTTCATTGCAACGTGAATGGAAAGGACCACATCAGAATATCTACCCCCGTTGTCTGTGCAAGTGAATTTTAAGAGAATTAAAGTGACTACGAGTCAGAATTTACATCCATCAATTAGTGGCTTATTTGATCCCTTCTGAGTGTAAAGGCCTCCTTATGAGTAGGGAACAACCTGGTTGACCTGAGATAGCATTGGAGTCGGAGGCACTGGGTTTTAGTCCTCAGCTGTGTGACCTTGGACAAATCATCCTACCTTGTAGGAGCATCCTCTTTCACAAAATGTGGGCACTACACTGTACACAACTAAGGGTCTCTTGGCTCAGAGTTAATGAATGCTATAGAGTTCTAAAACCTCTATTTTTTTGTGTCAAGTAAAAGATATCTGAAATCAAGGAGGGGAGACTTTGTATCAAAGGGGCTAATGAGTCTAACTAATTTGGAAGGTATGAATGCATTCACCAAGTCTGGAAGCTATTTGATCTCATCAGCGCACACAAAATAGTCTAGTTCTTGATTGGAGTGTTCAATTCAGGCAAAAGCATTTAAACTAGTGGCGCGTTTACTATAGAACCTGAGTTTGTAAAGTGAAGGAGATACCAAGTCAATTTCCATGCTAATTAAATCAGTGATTCCCAGTGCTGGCCGTGCATTAGAACCACGCTAGAAGATTCTAAAAATAGAGATTCCTGGACTTCACAGTGGACCCCTGAATATGATTTTCTGGCAGAGGGTAGTTAGGTAGAACACATGTAATATTTTTAAGTTCCCTAACTGATTTAGATACTGGGAACTGCTGAATTAAATCAATATAAACAACTAATCTTCATTATTAAAGGACTGTCACCAGAGAGGCTGTGTAAAGGAGTGGAAAGAGCCAGTAAGAGCTGGGCTTGACTGGCACCTGGCACAGTGAGTCCACTCACTCCACTCCCGGTAGGTGTGCACAGATGCTGATTCATTTCACCTTCCTTTTTTAAACTCTTGTTTGCTCATTTTTCTTCAGTGGTCTTTGTCCACTCTTTCTTAGTTTTATCTTTAATGCCAGTTACTACATAACAGTTTAATCATGGAACAGTTTTGAACCTAATGCAACAATTTCAATCCAGTGTTTACCTACTAGACCCCCCAAATTTTTAGTTAGAAATAAAATTGAACACAGTCATAAAGAAAAAAAATTCATTCAACAATCAATACATGATTAGAAAAAAAGTACAGACATGGGGGGTGGGTATAGCTCAGTGGTAGAGTTCATGCTTAGCATGCACGAGGTCCTGGGTTCAATTCCAAGTACCTCCATTTAAAAAAAATTACAAACTTAAAGTTTTGTACTTTCTCAATTAAGGTAGGAAGTCTGAAGTCTTATGGAAATGATCTTTTTTTCAAGCACACTTTTTTCCAGCCTTTCCTGCACAAATATAGTCTTTACTCTTGGTAAATAGCTGACATTAGTGACACTAGATATTACAGTGGCTATTTTTCAGTGAACTTCTATAGGGCCCATT
The DNA here is from genome assembly GCF_009834535.1 of Camelus ferus. Classification (NCBI taxonomy): domain Eukaryota; kingdom Metazoa; phylum Chordata; class Mammalia; order Artiodactyla; family Camelidae; genus Camelus; species Camelus ferus. The sequence goes on along the minus strand of NC_045705.1, from coordinate 10,382,476 downwards.
TGGATGGTGTGTGAACTTAGTGGAGGCGTGGGCTGGAAGCCACTCACATTTCAAAACTGCAGAGTGCCAGGCGAAAATGCCACATTCCTCCCATCTCACTTAAATATTGAGCTTAGGTCCATAAAGCACTGCTAGATAGCAGTGATGCATTAGAAATGTTTGGAATACAGGCAGAAAAGCATTTCTTCCACCTTAGGGTTTTAAAATGACAATTAAAAGTGTATGTCTTTGGTTATCTTTTGCCCCAAATCCAGTGTGAAAAAATCAGAATAGGAAAATTAGAAATTAAATTTCAAAATAATAATCCCTTATCTTGTATGTCTAAAGTTTGCACATATTTAGGAAAAATGCTCATTTCTTCTGCAGCCTGATGAAAAAGTGAGACAGAATGGAACAGATCCGTTGGCTAAAGACATCATAGCAGTCATGTCCCTGGAAATAGTATAGGGTTGTCATGCAGCCAGGCCATCTGAGAACAAATCTTGCCTCTGCTACATACTAGCTCTGTGATTTTGCACACGTTACCTGATACCTTTATACCGCAGGTTGTTTTTTCCTTTTTTTTTTTTTTTTAAATCTTTAAGATGGGGAAAGGTTAATAAGAGTGCTAAATGTGTTAATGTACAAAAACACAACAGGGCTACACACCTGCTAATTGCTCAAATGAATATTAGCTATTTTAATTATTTACCTGTTTGAACCCCAGAGTCCTCATATTTGTTGTTGTTGCTGTTTAACTATTTTATATATAATAGTCAGTGTCTGCAAATTTCAACCCCCCAGTTTATCCCTTTCCACACACTTCACCCCCTGGCAACCATAAGTTTGCTCTCTATGTCTGTTTTGTAAATAAGTTCATTTGTGTCTCTTTTTTCAGATTCCACAGATAAGCGATGTCATGTGGTATTTTTCTTACAATTTTAAAGGAAGATTTAATCTAAGTAATATTCCCCAGACTTCCCTGATGATAATAATCACCAGAGACATTTAGTAAATAATGTCTTCCCAGGACCCTCTTTTGAAAATTCTGAACAATGACTCTGGGATAGGGCCAGGAATTTGTGTTTTTAATTGGTACACTGCATAAATTTTATTGCAAAGAAAATTTCAGAAACATTGACCTAAATCATCTATTTATTGAATCATCTAAATATTCATTCATTCATTCATTCATTCATTCAACAAGTACTTAATCAGCTCTTACCATTTGCCAGGCACCATCCTGTGTGCCGAGAGGTACAGTGATAAACCAGGTACTTTTTATTCACTAAAGTTTAGGGACTTAGTGAAGGAGGGTAGACAAATAACCACACACATGCCTATGTAACTATAGTTGTGAAGTGTGCAATAAAGGAAAAATGGAAGGCTTGTTGAGCTCTTGACAGGGGACATTTTCTATACTTGGCAGGAGATGGAGAGAAGAGAAAGGAGGTTTATGAAGACCTGCCAGAAGAGGTGATTGCTAAGGTTCTTTCATGCTGGAGATAGTATGTCCCGCCCACCTTACCTGCCAAGAGGAGAAGAAGGATGCTGGGCTGAGTAGATTAGGGTTTACTGGGTCGCGCCCTCCCATGTACTCATCTGTACAAATTTCACAGTTGTCTGCATCTCGCCAGTCCCAGTATGGAATAGTGAAGTTCTCATCCCCTGTCAGCTTCTGGATTTCTTGTTCCCACAGCAACAAGAAGAGTCTATGCCAAGGCAGGAAGCCTGGTGCTTCATGAGCAAAATCAATGTCTTTCCAGATTTCAGACCCCCCAAGCAGCGTGTCCCTTGACACATAATAATGCATCCATACAAAGAGGTCATAAACGTTGATGTCATTGAACATGGGTGTTGATCCATTATTCATTTGGCCATAGGTGCCCGTGGGGATGACGTAGTCTGGGCTGGTGGTATGTTTGGCTAAAGTGAGGTAGGCAAGAAATTTGTTCTTCTCTGGGACACTCAAATCAAAGATGTTTCTTCTCACCAAAAGTCGCCTCTCTCTGCAGTTGGGTCCCCGGAAGCCAAACTTGCAATTTCCACAGTTGAATCCCATGAAGTTGTCAAAGCACTGGCAGGTCCTGTTATAAAAGACAGAGGGCCAAGATTCCCGGTCATCCACCCCTGTGAAGGGGAACTGAGGTCCAGGTGGTGCCTTGGACAGATTGATGTCCTGACAGGAACCCCTGCCTGAGAGCTGGCCACAGGGACTCCCGTCACCCTCCCACGGCGGGCAGCATTCCTTCTCCATCAGGTTCTTGGAGGAGGCACAGGCTCGAGGGAAATGGCCAGCGGAGGTCTGGAAACTCCACAGCAGGCAGTACAAAGCAGCCAGGAGCATGCTTCCTCTGGTTCTCACGAGGTCTGCTGGAGCTGATTAATTGAGCCACACACTTCGCTTTTCAGCTACCCCTTCAGTGACTATCACATGTTTTGGCTAAGACCTATATAATACCACTCCCCGCTCCAGCATCAAACACTCTCAGTCTTTATCTTAAGCTTTCATCTTCTGAAAACCACATGACTAACTTTTCTCTGGAGTTGGCATGAATCCCACCAGTAGGATAGGCCTATGATAAAGTGAGAAACACTATTCACCATTAACAGTTTAATTCTTATGGTAATAAGAGTAATAATAATGATAATAATATTAATGGTACTTGATCTAAATAAACCCAGTTAATTGACTATAAAATTACTGACAATTTGAATTTGAAAATGAGATGTTGTGCCAGGAATAGAGCTTCTTTTATTAAGAAAAGTCAAGAAGTATTAGAGATTTTGGGCACAAGGTAGGTTGTTTCCCAGAGACCATAAATAGGTCACAGCGTCTGTAGAATTCAGCTTTGCAGGGAGAGATACTTTTCAGAGCTTAGAGATTATTTCTTATATCTACAGCTTATTCATCAAGTACAAAGTATCAGAAGGAAAAAAAAAAAAACCTTTCTGATGCTCTTCCCTGATTATCTTGATGCTAGCAGCTTGCCAGCTGTCTGATAACTCATTTTCTGACTGTTACTAAGCTGGGTGGTCTGCTTTATTTGGGGAACTTTTATTAGTTAATATTTGAAAGGAAACTTTTTTTTTAAATTGAAGTATAGTTGATTTTTAGTATTATAGTAGTTTCAGGTGTATAATATATTAATCCAGTATTTTTATAAATTATACTCCATTTGAATTTATTATAAAATATTGGCTACATTCCCTGTGCTGTATAATATATCTTTGTAGCTTATTTATTTTATATTTAATAGTTTGTACTTTTTTTTTGAATGCTGTAGCCATCTTGTTTCACCCATAATTTCTGGAAACCAGGAATTCATTTGAAATTTTGTTTTCAATATGATCTTGCAAAGGAGTTCTCAATTTAGTGAGTGAGTGAATAAGGATTAATATTTTTATTCAACAAATAATAATTGATAACCTACATTTTTTAGGATTTTTTTTTCTGTGTCTGTAGTGAGCTAGATAATTTGAAATGCATGATAAAAATATACTTTTACCACAATGCTAGTTTTCAAATGAGTAGTAGAGGTAATAAGAGCATCAGATTCTTACTGGAGGGGCATCTTTGTGAACTGAGGATGCTGGAAAGGATTGCATAGTTTTGGGCAATGGTATGCAAATTTTATTAAAGGAGTGCCCCTTGAGTCAAACCTTAAAGCATGCGCATAAGTTGGAAAGACAAATGAGAATGGAGACACTACTTCAGGTAGGGGAAACCGCAGAGGTGAGAGCTGTTTCACCTGCTGAGCTGGAGCACTAGCTTTAGATACACCCCCACACTCTAGGGAATTAAACCTGGGACCAATCCATGCAGGGGCTTAACCACTAAGTGGCTTGAACTAAGGTGAGCAGAGGAGTTAGAGGATGAGGGTAGTCAAGTCAACGTTGCATCTGTGAGACATCCTTCCTTATCCTGCTGCTCTGTACTTAAAACTGGCAGTCCCCTGAATTTGAAGAACAAGTGAGGGAAAGTGAAAGCTGTGAGGGAAGCAGCAGTGTCTGGACTCTCTGCTGCTGGGATCTAGGGAGGGTCATGCTATATGTGATGCTGGAATGTCAGCCTTTCTACTCTCTTCCTATCTGTTGGAATTTGTCCCTTTGTTTAAAAAAAAAAAAAAATCAAGGCTCCTCCATTCAACCTCCTTGACACTCAAAGCAGCCTTTTTAGGTGGAAGGAGCAGTGTGTGGGTGCAGAGGAAGAGAAGAGAAGTTTCCATGGAAATGCCTCTGGCTGGGATCAGGGAGTCATCACATGATCTCCACAAGGAGGGTTAATCTTTTTTCTTCTTTCTTTCAGAGCCACAGAGAGATTAACAGGGGGCTTCTTGTCCCTGAGGAGTCTTGGTTCTGTATTACTGACAACCACATGCGGTCTTCTGTAATTCTGTTCTGTCTACTTGCAGAGGAAATTTAACTTCTCATGTTCAATTTAATTAAGAATTTTGTTTAATGTTTTCCCCCCGTCATACTTCCCAGTTAATAACCTAGAAAGTCTCCATCACACCACTGGGCTACTGTGTCTGCTCTCCCAGGTCTGTTATTCATAATCTTCAGAGCATGCTTAGAGGAATGCCTAAAATGTACTTTGTCCTCTTAATTTCCTTCACAACGTTAAATTTCTTAAATTGACAGACCTCTTTATTACTCTCAAATATAAGACACGACTTGTTCTGTCCCATTTGTATTAGAGTCTTTTTGTTAATACAAACTTCCTAAATGTCAAACCCCATTTAGATCGGTTCGTCCTTAAATTCTAGATATCCATTCTCTAGGTGTCTCTAGTTTACAGAATTTGCAAGTATTCTGTCCTACCTTGGAAGATCATTGTATGCGTTACCACCTGAGCTAATGTAATACATGATCAACCAGGATCAGGGCCTCTGTAAGTATCCTGCAAGTATTTACTGAGCATCAGTTATCAGGCATATGCCAAGAGATGGGGATGCCCTGGTAAGGACAACAGAGAGGTTTCTACCCTCATTACTCATATTGCCTATTAAAATAATATTTTAATTTTAGTAACTGTAATAATGTTTATAACTGCATATTTAAAATAACTTTTTTGCTTAATTAAATTTACTATATATTGTTGATTTGTTAGCATTGAACTCATGGCCAACAGCTTATGATTCCTGTCAATGCTTGCCCAACGTGTGTTTTCTTTAAGGCACCTTCCTTGCGCTTAGAAACACTAGACGGCACATAAGCACCATACTTAGAGGCAATTTTGGACCACAGAATCACCAACCAAGAGCACCCAAATGGCACTAAGTAGACCATGGGAAGGACATTTGTTTACACTATGAGAGCTGAAGTGAGAAGGCAGAGCATCACTTTGTAGACATGTTCACTGAGGGACTCAAAATTCTTTGCAGCTCTGTGTATGTCTATGAATGAGTGTGAAAATGTTGAAAGTACTGACGTAAGGGTTTCCAGTTTTAGCAAGTAGGCAAATCTACTTCTTAAGCTGATATAGAAGAAAATTTAAAAACCTATTAGGAAAGATGACAGATGGACCTATTTAGGCTTACGAAGTGTAGTCAAGGAATGCTGCCTGGCAGAAGTTATCTTTCAAGTGACAGCTGAAAGATTAGTAGAAGTCTGCTTGGTGAAGAGAACAGTGGGATTGTGAGCATGCCAAGTGGAGGGAATGCAACATGCAGAGGTTCCACGGTGGAAGCACCGTGGCATGTGCAAGGATCCTGAGGTGTCAAGGTGGCCGTCACCCCCGAAGCTGTGGAGATGTAGTACATAGAGGTGTGTGTGTAGATGGGATTGCAGTCTTTGAAGCATTTGAAGCAGAGTTTTGAAGTAATCGTATACACATTTTAAAACATTTCATTCAAGCTGCTGAGATGAGAACAGATGTGGAGATGGGAGCAAGAGTAAATGTAGAAATAATACTTAGGATATTATTGGAGTAACTCAGGCAATAAATTATGTGGCCTGGACTAGAGTGATGATCCCTGAGATAAACAGAAGTGAAATGGATTTAAGAGCTGTATAATTGATGCATTCATGAGGAGGGAGAGGTGAAGAGAAAGACAATTGGGGTTGATATCTAGGTTTCTGGTTTGTGCCAATCACTAAAATAAGGAACAATAGAGGCTACAGTGTTTGTGGGAATTGAAAATGGGTTCAATTTTAGACATGTTGATTTTGAGAGTTTATGTCATGGTCTAGCCACAAACAATTGTCCTCTATTTCCACTGTTTGCACTGATCAATCACCTATTCATTGATTTTGGTCTAGCCAACCTTGCTCTTTTCCATTAATCTGTTCACTTGTCTTTGCTCCTTTATTTATTTGTTTATTTTAAATTATTTACTTATTTATTTAAAAATTTTTATTTTGGGGGGAGGTAGTAAAATTTAAAACAATTTTTTTTAAAATTTTATTTTAATGGAGGTACTGGGAATTGAACCCAGGACTTCATGCATGCTAAGCATGTACTCTGCCACTGAGCTGTATCCTCCCCCTGCTCCTTTATTTGTTGAGAGTTGGAACCTTCTTCTCCAGCTTTTTCAGCCCCACTTCTCTCGATTGTAACAGTAGCTACCATTTAGTGAGTGTAACATAATGAACTCAGTTTGAATAGCTAGCATTTTAAAAATAACAGTACTTCCTTAATATCATCTGGTTTCAAGTCTATGTTCAATTTACTTTAATAATCTTAAAAGTGTTTTTTTTTTCCCCCCAAGATCCAAACAGTGCCTATATATTGCTTTTGGTTGATATATTTCAGTGTTTTTTTTTTAAATAAATATTTCTCTTCTTTTTTTTAAAGTGTAATTTAGTTAAAGAAGAAAGCAGATTTTGTCCTCTAAAATTCCCTGATTTTCAGGGTTGACTAATTTTATCCCTGTGGCATCATTTGACATGTTTCTTTGTCCTATTTTTTTTTATAATTTCACAGATTTTTCAATAATAATCTCATATTTTCTATAGTTAGGGAATTGGATCTAGAGACTTGATTAGTTTCAAGTTCAATTTTGATTTCATTTCTGTTAAGAAATACTTCACAGGTGTTTCTGCATACTACTCATTCAAAGACATCAGGGGAACATTTTGTCTGGTTTTTGCACTACTAGTTTTTAAATTTGATCAGTGGTTGAGATGATGTCAGACCATTTTGTCTATTACGTAGTTCTCCAACAAACTTTTACCCCATGGCTTTACCATTTACTGATAGTTGTTTCCTACATCCATCATTTTGATTAAAGATTACAAGAAGAGTGAATTTTGTCATTCTACCATTCTATCTGCATTTATTAACTGTGATTCTTTTGTAAATAATAACTTTTCCTCATCCACCAGTTGGTTACTCTGTATGAGAAAAGTGGGGGAAATGTCCAGTTCTTATCTTTTATTCATCAATTTTCAGAATAATGATTTGGTGCCCTAACAATCTCTAAACAGAACCTATATATATATTTAACTATCATGAAGATGCCTAGAGTTTTATGTATTTGGTGTCAGTAAAAACTGACACATCTTTGCTCAATATTCAGCTGATTAGTGGACATTAGCCAAGCTACATTATGCTGGACAATGATTATTATGATTGTGTTTAGGTGTATGCACACGTAGAGTTAAAGGGAATACATTGTACCTACTAACCCTCTACAGTTTAAGTTTAAACTCATCCATTTATTCAGTAAGTATTGTGCATCTGGCATGCCCGAGACCCTGTACTAAATACCTGAGGGCTGCAAAGTTGTACAAGTCACAGGTCTCAACTTGCCCCTGGATTTGATGCTCTGGAGTCAGACTCTAAATTTTCATCTAAAGTTTATGAACTCTTAGTTCTTAGACTCCATGGGAAGACAAAAGGCAGAAAAGAATAAGCATATACTTGGGACATGTTCAAGAATTTCACTTACCGTAGCCTTGTTGTACTCAGCCACACCACACAGAGCTCTTTTGAGTTTTAAATGACATAATACATGTTAAACACTCAATACAAGGTCTGACACCTGTTAACTCAATAAATGTGAAAACTGTTATTATTAAAAACCGCAAGCTGGGTGCTGGCTGTGTTCATCGCTAGGGGGTTCTCATTGCACCTGGGTCTTTTCAGTGTAAACAGCTAGGAAGTAGCTGTTTTATTAGATGCAATTAAATATCATTATTATAAATTGGCCCCTTCTTCTCTACCCAGCATCCTCGCTTGCCCTTTTCCTCCAATTAAACCCTTTTTCTCCAAGATATGGAACTTTTGCCATCATACTGAGATGTCATGCTTCCTTGGGGTTCTGAGCTTAGCACATGCTCTTTCCCTCCTAAGAAGGCTTCCCTTTTTTATTCACTTCCAGAATCTGTAAGATTCAGCTCAGATGCCAAGGAAACCTTTGCAAACCCACACGCCTCCTTCAGCGATGGGCTGGGGGACTTTCCTCTCTTCTCTTATTGCACCCTGGGTCCACCTTTGTCACTGCCCTCATCACAATGCACTGGAATAAGCTATTAGTTTTTCTTCTGATCTTTTCAGACTAAGAGTCCTTTGAGGGTAAAAATGTGCTTTTATACCCTGAGTACCCGGTCCAGTGCCTGGCACTTTATGTGTATCTCTGTTAGATGTAGAGTGGAGGTCAGCTTCGGGTACTTAGCCATATGTTGATGGGCTTCTAGAGTCTAGAGGAATCCTAGCCATTCCTGCTCTAGTTTTAAGGTGGCCTTTTGTGACAGATGCCCTCCATTATGTACTAAAGCCACCCTCAAAACTGGTCCTCATAGCCTTTGTAAACGAAAAGAAATTTGTTTTAATGTCAGTAAATTGTGTAGATCTTCTAGGAGAAAGTACATTTTTTTTTAGTATTTATTGAATATAAATAACACAAACTGTTGGTTTAACAATTCTCTTATGTAAATGTGTGTTTTCTTTTTCATAGCAGTGTGCGCATGCATTTGTAAAATACCAAGCATATACGTTTAAGTTACAGAAATTGCTCAGTCTACACATAACACAGGTTATTTTTGAACATTCAGGACTCCATACATTAAGTAGTTTCTCAAAGGGCTCTGTGGCTTATGGGCTGGGAATCACTGACACAGGTAATATTATCCAGCAGGTGTGTGTGTGTTTTCAAGGCCAACGTCCAGGAGGATACTGAAACAAACCAAAATGAAGGTTCATATGATCAATCTCTAAGTGTTTTATCAAGAAACATATAGTCTCTTATTGTCAAAAAGTTCTCCTAAAAGTGTCAAAATTATTTAAATAAATTAAATTCATTATAATGAAAAATTAACATATAGAACTCTTAGAAAAAAGAAAGGCTTTGGAAAACGAGTCTATGATAAAGTCAGATAAACAACTGGTCAACTCTGGATTAGAAGAGTCATCCTAGGAAGGTGGAAAGCACTGGGCCACAGATTAGCTCACATTAATTCTGGTGCTGCCATGTTCTGTGTGACTTTGGGGAAAGCACCCAACCTCTCTGATTTTAACCTTTCACAATTATAAAATGAAAGTGGTAATGCCTGCTTTATTTACTACAAAAGGTTCTTAATACGCTACTGCTTTTTTTTTTAATAGCTTTAGATAATAAAGTGCATCCACAAACTCAATCTTCTTATCTCTTAAACTATTTCATCCAAAATCTGAGCCCTCATCACAACCCACAATTTCTGATTGGCCATTTGAAACCAACCGTCTTTTCCCGAGCAGCTCCTGATGGTCCTGGGGATCCCAGGATCCCTGTGATAAATAAAGAGTGTAGTTGCCACCATTAGATCTACCCCCACCAAATTGCACAATTAGGACCTCTTGCATGGTAGTGAGAGAAAATTAACCTAGTGATTCTGCTTCAGGTGGTATCTTTCCCAGCGAATGCACCAGAATAATGTCCTATGCAAGACGATGATTTAAAGTTTCCATAAATGATCTATGGAACATTTCCTTCTCAATTCACTTTTCTCTAAAAAGTTGCATAGATTTCTAAACTAAATATAGGTTTATGAACATATTCCCCTAATCCCAACTTTCGTGCCTTCTCTCTAGAGTTCACTGAGTCCTGACTATCCTTTTACACTAATTTTATATGACACTTAACCTGACAGCCTTTCGACTATATTCAAGATTAATTTGCCCAGAAACATTCTTTTTAATCATCCTTTGTGCTTATTTCTGGACAAATTCACATTCATTGCAGCAAATTATTACCCAGTGTGAAGCCTCGTACCCAGAAGAAAAAAGGTCAGTGCCTACTTTTAAAGGGTCAGAATAGTATGCCTTTTTCACTTTTTACATTTAATCAGCCAACAAATATTTGCTGAGCTTTTATATTTTGCCGAGCCATGTGTGTGACAGCAGAGGGTAACAGTGACAAATGAGCCATGGTCTCTGCTCTGAAGTAGTTGACAGTCTGGCAAGGGATTCAGAGAAATCAAGAGATAATTACAGAATGGTCAGTTAAGTACTTATTGTTAACAACATTGAATGTGGTATCTGTCAGGGCCCTGGCAGGAAACAGCTGACGACCTCAAGTTGACTCAAGTTGACTTTTTGAGGAGGGTTTAATAAAGGCACTATTTACAGTGTTGGCAGCAACGTTAGAGGAAACGAACATGGGATAATGCACTGCCCTGGGCTTGAAGGGCAAAGGGAGGGACCACTCACTGGAACACAGAGAAGTTCACTGTATGGACCTAGACAGCTGGCAGGAGCTGTGGCCTTGCAGAAGATGCAGGCAACCCCTGGCTACATGGCAAAGAAGGGCTAGGGGATTAAATACCCTGACCCCTGACTCCACTTTTCTTCTGCCTTCTGATTTTTCTGGCTGTGCACCTCTGTGGATGAAGCCAAGCCAGAAGAGCAAGGCACCCATCAATGCAGATCTTATAAATCAGACACCAGGGGCCAGAACAGGGTAGAGAAGGCAAAGAATGGACCTAGGAGGTCAAAGGAACGATATCCAGCACAAATGCCTAGTCTGTGTTTTTCACAAATTGTCATTTATCTTTCCAACAAACCTTCATGAAATGGTTATCCTAATCTTGCAGACAGAAAAAAATGAGGTTCAGAAAATATAAGTGACTTAACCAAGGGCATGCAACTAACAGGGATGGATCCAGGGTGTGAACACGCCAGGGTGCTTACACTCTGTTCTTTTCACCAGGTCTCTGTGTTGGGGTTTATGTACAGGGAATCATGGGAACACAGTGGAGAAAAGTTACCCATCCATCTTGCAAAAAGTCCTCTGGAGACAAGATTGGCAGGAAAGGCTTCCTGGGGAAAGATGATGCCTGAACTGAGCTTTGAAGGAAGATGGGTAGAAGGAAACAAATGAAGGGAAAGGAATATAGCACAGGTCGAGGGAGTGGCAAAATGCAGGGATGACAAGATGTAATGAACTGATTATGGCTGAGACAGACAAGATAGAATTAATGAGGAAATATGACTTCTAGATTGGCAGTGTGAGTAACTCATATGATTTGGGGTTTAGGGGCTTTTAGGTGAGTTAAAGACTAGACTGCTATGACCTCATTGTGTGTAGCTACTGGGGCTCATACGGACAAATGAATTAGATTATTTGCAATGAAAATAAGAGAAAAGGGAGATACATAGAAATATCATTATGTTACAAAGACACAACATGCTTCCTCATTACTGAAACCCAACTCTGGCACCATACCTCAATCCATCACCCTCCAGGACTAGGGCACCATTTTCTAGAAGTTTTATCATGATAAAATTTGTAATTCTTTACTGCACCCAGTATAATAATTGTGTGCTATTAATAATGTGGCTGACACAGATCTAAACCCATTAAAATATTACACATGTAAAAAAAATCAATCAAGAATGCTAAGTCTATAAGGAGATTGGTAAGACTTCTGGCCCCAAAGTTCTATAATAGCACATTTGTTATACCTTGGTGCCCATACTACTTAGATATAAATTCTATTATTTTGTTCCAGGTCTCCCTTTTATCCAGTGGCCAATGGTATAGCCTTCTATATAGGGTCAAATCATGATGCGTAGCAAAATCCAATAAAAATAGGCTTTGAAACAAGTGAGTCCAGAGTCCATCCTACAAGATGACAATTTTGTTTCATATGAGCCATTGACCTCATTGTGAACCTTGGTTGGTTGGTTGGTTTGTTTATTGGTAAAATAGGGGTATTAAAATAAGTTCACAGGATTACTGTGTGGATTAAATCAGATGACATCTTTAAAATAGACTTCCAACCCTCAGCCCCTCAAAAATTCCATAACTTTTCCCTTTGTTTTTCACTCACTTCTTTTCTGGAAGGACATATCATTACTTGACTTTAAAAAAGATAGGTAAAAATTTTTTTAAAGTGGAATTCATATACATTCAACTTGTTCCTTATATTAAACAATTCTAAACACTGTTAGACAATGATATATATATAACTGAATCACTCTGCTGTACCCTAGAAACTAACACAACATTGTAAACTGACTATACTTCAATCAAAAAAAAAATCAAATAAAAAAACTAAGAACTGTTAAGACAACAAACATGAAAGAATTATACAGAATTCTGAATTATCAGTTTCTCTTTCATCTCACATTGTCTGAATTTATTAATAACTGAGCTTAGTAATAAACAGATCTTTGTGCTGCTAAGATTATACATCATATTCTTTCTATTTTGTATGCTAGAGAATCAGACAGTCTATGGGATTAAGAAATTTTTTCCTGCTCCTCTGGGTATTTCATAGTTATAACTAATTTCCCAGCCATAGAATTCTTCATTCTTTCTGATCACTTTGCTCCTCAAGGATCCAATATTTGGAAAGCCCTTTGGTAGTGTCATATGAAAATAGCTGCTATTCACAATGGCGTATTTATATCATATGATCAGAAGCAGTGAAACACGGAGAAAACATGTTTCATGCTATAGGCAAGTAATTCTGATGCAGCCTCCACTTTTTGGCCTTAGCCCGGAAGATGCCAGAGCCCCACCACCAATTTATGCTATGAACTAGTTCTGAGGAAAGAGAATCTCTGGAAAAATCTGCTAGTTTTCCATTGAAGCAGGAACTCCCACCTACACCGTGTCATACACACTTCAAGTGTGTCTTCCAGCACCTTGGTTGTAACCCCCTGTCTGCTGCTTTTCTTTCATCCTTTCGAGAAATGATATAGTTCACTGTAAACTAGGCACAGACAGAGCCCTGACAGCTCTCAGACAGACTTTCATGCAAACTCTATGACTCAGTTTCACTTTGTTGAGGAATAACGATTAAATGTAAAGCCAAAAGAAGGTCATACAAAGAGTGAACTAAAGACATCAGGGCCGTGTCAGAATGACTGAAGAAAGGGTAGTTTTTCTTTGACTTGACCGTCTAGGCCCTACCTCAATCAGGCTATTTGTCTGCTCTGCTGCTAAGTGGATTAGAACCTTTCCAGCCAAGAGCTGGCCTAACGGACTCATCTTCTTAGTGAAAGTCACATTATTTCCCTTCAGTATCTGAATTAAAAAAAGTAAGAGACTATGTCAGACGTTAGCTTTTTGTTATTAGACTCCTAAGCATACATGTGATTATTTTCCTTTTTCTTTCCAGATTATAAATATAATATGTATTTATAGAAACATGAAGTATAAAAACAGTGTAGACTCTGAAGCTTGCTTTAAAATAAATTAAAATTTTGAAAGAACATTTTAAAATATGTTAATTGGTAGAAGTCAGAAAAAAAAATGAAGGAAGGAAGGAAGGAAAGAAAAAAGAAAGAAAGAAACATGGTGGGGGGATAATGTGTCCCTTCTAGACTCTTAGGCTGGTATAATAATTAAAATGAGACAGATTAGTAGGAAAAACAAATTTAATTTTGTACCTATAGAAGCTCAAATACATGAGACTCAAAGATGTGACCAAAGTAGGCAGCTTTTACACATTTTAGACAAAGAAGCAATTATTTGCGTTGATTTGACAAAACAAAGGGGTTTGGGCCTCGGGTAGCAAATTAGCTAAGTAACGAATTTTGTTTGTACTGTCTTCGTGGTCTTAAATTTCCTATCTCTGGTGATAAGTCAGAACCTTCTGGCTTCTAGTAGAAGAAGCCATCTACCCTTCTGGTGTAGGGAGGGTACCTTCTCACGGGATATTTATTTCCTGCTTTCAGGGGGATAGAGGAAGGTCACAGAGTCCTTGAATTGGCTATTTCTTTAGTAACTTTAATTCTAAAATAATCAACATGCCGAAGTGGCATATTTTGGGGTGGTGCATTTTGCTTCCCCTCAGAAAGAAAGGAAAGAAAGAAAGAAAGGAAGGAATGAAGGAAGGAAGGAAAGAAAGAAAGAAAGAAAGAGAGAAAGAAAGAAAGAAAGAAAGAAAGAAAGAAAGAAAGAAAGAAAGAAAGAAAGAAAGAAAGAAAGAAAGAAAGAAAGAAAGAAGAAAGAAAGAGAGAAAGAGAAACAAAGAAAGAAGAAAGAAAGAGGAAAGAAGGATGGATGGAAAGAAGGAAGGAAGGAAGGACTGAAAAGAAAGCAGAAAAGGAAACCCTTGGTTCCAGAAATGAGTAGAGAATTAAAAGCCAGTATGCCAATCTATCAATCTGATGACTTAGTGCTCATGAGGGCAATAATACTGATATGGACTTAATGCAAGAAGATAAGTTGTTAAGGACTTAACGCAAGGAGATAAGTTGTTAACACCCATGTAGGACAGGAAATTTGGCCTTTGGCCTCTAAAAGAAGGAGAGATGAAATGCAAAATCTTGCACAAGGTTGGCAATGTGAGAAGGCTGCACCTCTGGGAGAGGTTGGATGGGACATCACACCCAGACATCACAACCACCAGCACAGGGAAGTTGCAAAGATGATTGACAATTGCAATGACTGAAACTTTTACAGAATTACAGAACAACATGAGTCCTCAACTTCAGAAGCACATCAAACTACAAGTAGAATAAATAAAATAGACATCTAAAAATATTATAGTATGAAAAGAAAATCAAACCAAAACACAAATCCTGAAAAAGAACTTTATAGAAAAGATAGATTATTTAAAAAAAAACAAAACTGAGACAATTATATAAAGTGCAGAAGACAATAAAAGGGTATAGCCAAAGTACTGAGAGAAAATAGTCCCAAAACATAGTATTTCATAGTTTGTTGTAAGAGTAAAACTAAATGAAGCCATTTTGGGAGAAAGGCTGAGAATATTTACCATCATGGCTTTTCAATGAAAGAATGAGTAAACAATGAATGTGTGTCACTTGGACGGAAATACCTAAGAATATATAATGGTGGCCGACTGGGAAAAAGATATGGGTAATTATAAATATGCTGACCATAAGATCAATCACAATACTGAGTAATTGGAGGGGTTTAAAAATGAGGAAGAACGTTATATAACAAACAATATGGACCTTAAGCTAAAAGCTTTATGAAGAATAAAGAGTCATTTCTTAAAGATGGAAGAATCAATGCATTTACCAGAAAGCTAAAACTTTCCTCAATTTGAATACACCTATTTATTGCTCAAACCAAGATCCCAAAATGAAGTTACTGAAAGGTTTAAATAAATACAGAGAGAACAAGAAAACAAGGGAAATTATTAAGCAAAATAAATCTGTTGTAGCTTTGTCATCAGACAAAACAGACTTTAAACCAAAAAGATTTATTAAGGAAAAAGAAAGCTACTGTTGACAAAAAAGGAACAATTTCTCACCATATAAATTCAAGATTATTAATTTTCATTCAATGGCATCTTATTTATATAAATTTTAATTGTAGTGTTTTTGTTATATAATTTTAAATATTTTATAATTTTGTACCAGCAACAAACAAATTCTCTGTACTTTAATACTCCCCCAAATTTATAGAGTGAGCACTGACCAACTTGAACATTGATATTGAAGTGTCCAAAATAGCAGGGATCTCTCAGAGAATGTTACACCAAAGTTCATCTTTTTAGTAAAATATAGAACATTTTAATAATTGGCTATAAACCAGGCCAAATTTTAAATCTCAGCAAATACTGAGTAAACAAAACTATGCAGAAGCCTCTTCTGACCATATTGCAATAAAAGTAATTAGATACAAAAAAGCCAAAACCACATGCCATATTTTTATAACTGTGCAAATTATAAAAGAAATCAAAATAGACATTACTGTATACTTAAAATTGAACACACAAGCTTTATATGACAAAATCCAGAGGATGCAGGAAAAAATATTTTTTAGAAGGCAATTTATAGTTCAAAATGCATGTGTTACAATACACGTAATACTGACAATTAGTGATTGAAGTGTTCAGTTGAAGTTAAGAATAAAAAGGAAGCCACAGAAAGTAGAACAAAATAAAGAAGATTAAATTAGTCATTTTTATGACAATGGAACAAGAAAGAAGATCTTTTTTTCTGAGAACTAATAAAATAGTTAAATTTCTCAAAAGATTGAAAAGAAACTCAAGTGAAAACACAAGTTGACGCTATTAAATTATAAAGGAAGTACAACTGCAAATGCAGAGGGCATTAAACAAAATCATGACAAGAACTAAATAAAAAGTTATGATTAAAAATTTTGAGTTATTGATGAAATGAAATTCACCTATAAATTTATATGATGAGAAAATACAATAAATCTAACTGACTTTATAGGAAATAGGAAATCTGAATAAACTCTAAAGCCATTAATAAACGTTGTAATAAAATATCTATGTATTTGAAAAAAGCAACGTTCCCAAATGGTTTTATAATTGTTTTGTTAGGACATCCAGGAATGCATGTCCCCTATATTACATTACAGATAATAAAAAACAATGCTAACTTATTTTATGAATCCAGGTCAGTTTATTTCAAACCAAACAAGACAATATGAGAAAGGAAGCCCATAGAGTAATGCTACTTATGGAGATCATGCAAAAAATTCCATTTTAGCAAAGAAAATTAGCAAAGTAATTGAAAAATAACATGTTATGACTAGCTAGGATTCATTTTAGTAATTAGAAGATAATTTCAAATTACAGATTCATTACTAGATTTGGTTAAAGCAGTCTTCATTTCACTTACTGCTAAAATTAAACACAAATAAATGATAAAGGGGATTCTTAAATGAATAAACTCGCAGGGACAAGACTAAAAGATGAGACAGTGGGACGTCTGGGAAGGGGGCGTGTAAAGGATGGAAGGTAAAGGCAACAGTCTGAACTAACTGCACCCTAAGTCAGAAGAAAGGAAATCAACAATGCGATGAAAGAAAAAACAAACAAACAAAAAGTGCCCAGAGCTATGGAATGCAGGCTGGAGAAATTCAGAAAGGCTCAGGAATTGATAGCACAGTGCATCTCTAGTAGTGGGCATGGAAAACCGAACACAGTCCGAGTATTTGAAGATGCAGTTTAACTGCAAGATCTCTAACAGACTGCCTCCCCTGTGCACCGCTGCCGGGCCAGCCGAAGCCTGCGATTCTTCTCTGAGAAGGGCCTCTGCAGCTTCTGCCTGGAGGCATGCGGGGTGCAGCTGGGGGTGGGTGTGCTGCGCTGAAAGCAGAGGAAGTGGGAAAAAGCCCATCTCTGTAATTGAAAGATGACCTCCCAAATGCCAACCACATCCTCACTTTGGCTCAGAGATTTCCAGCAGCTCTTTTTCTGTTGTTATTGTTCTTTTTGAAAGGAAATTGGAAATATCTCTGAGAAATAGGACCAGCCCCGGAAAACAATCCAAATGAAAGCTCCTTTAAACGCCATGTGACTAAGCCTACAGGCTACAAGCCCCTCCCAGGGCTTCATGGTTTCCCATTAGCTTTTTAGTAATTCAGGTTGAAATGTCAGCAAAGATCACACAATACCCGAAGAAATCTTTCATATGAAAGAGACTAAAGCAAAGAGGTGACGGTAACTGTGAACTTAACTGATGCAAGATTTTGTCTTCCAGAAACACTTAATGTGAGATTTCTCCATCAGAATACAAAGATGAATTTCCATGGACTTCAGACATTAGCTTTTGCAGAGAAGTGTGAGGCGAGCCTCATTTTTATTTCTTTACAGATAACTTATTTTGTCTGTTTAGATTCTTACAGGATTCTTTTTGCCATCATAGGAAGGATCAGAATTTTGTAAAGACTTTGTAAGAGAGAGAAAAATAGAAATATCAGTGAGCATTTGCTAGAGGGTCTCTCAGGAAATTTTTGATAAAGATTACTATAAAGTTTTGCAGTGCAATTTCCCATTTGCTGCCTCTTTAAAATACATCAACAAAGATGTACAATTTTTTTTTTTAGAGATGCTGACATCAAATTTTAGTTCTTTTTGATGGAATACCCACGTCTCTAAGACAGTCCACAAAGTGTCCCAGTTATATTTGGGTAACTGATGCAAGTAAGTGCCAACAATTTCTCTAATGTTTCATTGGAATTGTTATATCTTTATGGATATGTTCGTATTTGGGGGTACAGGGAGTGGAAGTGGTAATCTTGCATTTCAGACATAGCTTCCAAGACGAGATGGTTGTCCATTGTCCTCTCTGACAAAAACCTGGGGCTCTAAAAGGGAGAATTCTTAATCAACAGGAGAGAGAAAGAGAGAGAGAGAGAGAGAGAGAGAGAGAGAGAGATTACCTCCCTAGCTTCTTTCATACAGATAGGACTCTCTACTTTGAGAGCTGATTCACGAACAGGACTGTAACTGATGTTTGTGTGTTGGTTTAATCTTACCCAGCTCTATCACTCCTATAATTAGTGTAAATTCTTAATTCTTAAACTGTCAGTGTCCATTTAAATGATGGTATGAATTTCCATCTTTGTCCACGTACTTGTAAGTACTTCAGTGGTAAGTTTAAGAGGCTGTGTCTGGGGCTTGCCAGTCAAGTACCACTCTCAGTGCGAAGTCTAAGTCAGGGTTTAATAGAATCGGCAGTTCCAAATTCAACACTCTAAATTAAACATTAGCTTCCTGACTAAAACTCTCTAACTCTCCAGTGAGAGAAAATGATTTGAAGTGTTCATCCATAGAACATATATTTTTTTTTTATCATTAGGTACAAGATTCTGTGTTTGGCCCTAGGGAAGTAATTATTAATATGGTATTACTTCACCTCCCAAAGGAATAACAATATAATGTGAAGACGGCCATGAAGCAGATTAAATCTGAGTGGAAAGAAACATGCTAGTGGTCCGCACAGAGGAGCCTCACACACACCAGTGCAGGGAATCAGGGGGGGTTTCTTGGAAGGAATAGCCAGGGTCAGCATGGATAGAGGGCTTTGAGTAGGACAAAAGGCTCTCACATACTTTCTTCTTTCCTTTTTTTCCCTTTTGTTTGATGAAAATATGTTTTCCCATTAATTTTTAACACGTATTGAGATAGAGTTCGTATACCATACAATTCACCTGAAGTGTACATTTTTTGGTTTTTAACATATTCAAAGATTTGTGCAACCATCATCACACTCAATTTTAGAACATTTTTATCACTTCAGAAAGAAACTGCATACTTTTTAGCCATTCCCCCCTTCACTCTCAGTTTTTGACAATTATTGATATACTTTCTGTCTATAGATTTCTTTGTTTTGTATTTTCAGATGAGTGAAATTATATAGTATGTAGTCTTTTGTGACTAGCTTCTTCCACTTAGCATAGTGTTTTCATTAACATAGAGTTCTTATATGACCTAGCAATTTTAATCCTAGGTATATAATCAAGAGAAAAAAAATATGTTCACACAGAAACATGTACATGAATGTTTATAGCAGACTTATCCATAATAGCCAAAAAATGGAAACAATCAGATATCTTTTAACAGACAAATAGGTAAACAAAATATGGTGCATTCTTACATTGGAATATTATCTAGTCATAAAAAGGAATGATGTACTGATACATGGATACATGTCCATGCTTTTTTTACCTATGTTCTGAGACCGTGAGAATGTGGGATTTAAGACAGATTAGGACTGCAATGATCACCAATGCCCATTGACCTGAATTGCATTGTCCACAAGGCATACAGTCCCTCATTCTCCTTCCAAACTCCTCACCCACATGTCTCAGATTATAGGCCTTCTGAGAAACTATAAGGCTATGCAACTGGCTTTGATTAAGATTATTTTGTCATTCAGAAGTTTACCAGACTGAAGAGAAATGTAAGGAAAAGGTGAAAAAAAAAAAAAAGCAGTAAATCCAGAAGACAACATTTGGTTTAATAGGGGGAAATGAAGATGTCTCTTTATTAAAAAAAAAAAAAATAGAGCATCTTTGAATACCAGGACCTTCCAAATACTCTCTTCCTTCTTAGTTCCTTCCCTTCACTGCTGCTTACTGTGAAAACATTCTATTGAAATCAACAGTTCTTTTGATAAATGTATCTGCTAAATGCTTTGGGGAGTAAGAAACATACTGAAGAGGTGCTTGACAGGAAAAGAAGGAATAAGAGACTCCTTTCAAACTTACAGGAAAAAATAACCCCACTTTAGTCCAGTGATGTACAACACTTATGCCTAAATACACACGTGAGTGCAGGAGAATCCCCTGCAAACTATAGTGACATGCAGGCTCCAGGCTCCATTGTTAAACTGTTCTCATTCAGGAGAAGCAGGGAGAAGTCAGGAAACTTTATTTTTGAAAAGTTCCTCAGAGGATGCTGATACAAAGCCAGATTTGATTTCTCTCAACAATGCTTTGTCGTTTGGGGTATACAAATTTTGCACATCCTTCTCGCACATATTCTGTTAGATTGAGCCATAAGAATTTCACACATTTTGATACAGTTGTAAATGGTGCAGTTTATTTAATTTCATTTTTTCAAATGCTCATTGCTATTGTATAAATATTCAATTAATAGTTTTGTGACTTTGGGAGGTTTTCTGTATATTTCGATCATGTCATTTGTGGAAAAATACAACAGTTTTGATGCCTTCCTTCCCAATCTGTATGTTTTTCCCTCTTTACCAGCTGTACTGTACCAGGCTGTGAGATACAGCACATTCTTGAACCTGAGAGATGAGTACTGATGTCATTGCTTTGTCCCTGACCTTAGGGGGGAAAAAGTTGTCTTTAATAATAAATTGGCTTTAGCTGTAGGATTTTTGTAGATATGTTTTATCAGTTTGTAAAAGTTCCTTCTTTTTCTAATTATTTGAAAGGTTTTTGAATGAATGTTGAATCTTGTCAAGTATTTACTTCTCATCTATAGAGATGATCATATAATTTTTAATCAATATGTATGATGAATTATAATATTTGATTTTTGAAGTTTGATTAAATCATATATTCCTGGGATAAACTCCACTTCATTATGATGTATTTTACTATCTACAAGTTACTGTATTTGATATGGTTATATTTATTTTAGAAATTTTTACATCCCTCTGATAGAAGTATGGTGAGAGTTCATAGGAAATGCTTTAGAATAAGGAAAATATTGAGTTCTGGGCTTAATTCTGGCCCAGAATATGAAATATGCTTCATTCTAAGCCACCATTGTTTTTCTTCACAAGATTAATAAAAAAATCCCTTGCATTTGTCATCCATTTACACTTTAAAATTTCTTCCACAAGCATTATTTCATGAGATTGTCACAATAACTCTGTAGAGAGATATTCTTTTTCTCATTTTCCAGATAAAGCAACTGAAATTTCGGAAAGTTAAAATAGTTTGCTCAAGTTCTCATCATTTATTAATTTCATTAATAATTAGGGGACTGCACTTTAATAAAGCTATTATTTTGAAGTATAACATTTCTAACTCCAAATCAGTGTTTTTAACATTCTCTCTGCTTTTTCATAAACACTTTGGCTTGTAAGTTTAGTCAGAAATGTTCGTGTAGATAGTTTATTTTCAGGCTCCTAGCCACCCTACTCTGTGCCCTTCTCTTTTCCCTGCCCACACTCAGTCCTGAAACTAGATCTTCAGAGTCCCAACAATGCATTTACCAAATCCTCCTCACACACCCAGCACATCTCCACCATTACAACTATTAGACCTTTCATGCACAGAATCTTCAAAACCTGTATTTTGCTGAATCTAAGACACTACTGGTTATCAGATGCCGTATCAGTAGCACCACCAGTTTATGTACTGCTCCGGAGAAATGCAGCATTGCAAGATACGCTATGAAATGATGCCTTTGATCACATTCATTATGATCCCAATAGTAGAAATGCTCAACTATGTAAAAGGCTGCTTCAGTTATCTATGCTGTGTAATGATCCACTCCCAAATTTAGTGACTTAATATAAAAATTCATTATTAGCTTTTATGGTTCTGTAGGTTGACTGGGCTCAGCTGAGGCATCCTCTCTTGCGTTTTATCAAGCAATTGCAATCAAATGAGAATTGCGACTATAGAATTTCAAGGGTATCTTTGGGATGGATGTCCCCCTGGCTCACTCACATGGATGGCAGTAATCCTGACTATAGGGTGAGGTCTTAGCTGAGGCTACTGTGTGGACTACCTGCTTAACCTGTCCACATGGCGCGTGTCTCTCACAGCCTAGAACCTGGGTTCACAGACAGCCCTTTCCAAAGTGTGTCCAAAAAAAGAAAGTATAAGCTGCTAGTTTAAGGACTGAGCTTGTAACTGGAATAGCATTATCTGACTTATAATTTATTGGTAAAAGAAGTCATAAGTCTTCCCTGACTTAAGTGACTAGGGAAATAGACCATCATGATGGAGAATTGGCAAGTGCAAATGTATTGCAAATACAAACATACCTCTCTATAAGTTCAAGGAAGTTTGAGACTACACACTGAATTTGTTAATCGTGATTGCTGCTGGGTATAGAGTATTGGAAGGGGTCACTTGAATGTCTCTATGGAACTAAACTTGAAATATGGGGATTATAGTAGATCTTCACTTTTTGTGTTTTCTCCAGTGTGTTTTCCAAATACATTTTAAAGAGTAGTAAAGAAACATGTTCTGAATTAATGTTGACCTACTGCCCTTCCCCAATGTTTTCATGATTCCTCAAGAAATAGAAGTGAATATCACTATTGGAACTATAATTTATCTGGATATTTCTCAATTCTTTCTGTTTTATTTTTTAAATTAGCTTTAGAACTCCATTGTTGTATTTTCAGACCTTACCCTTCCACTGGAATCAACCCTTGAAGAAGTGAAATGCAGTTACTTTATTCTTCAAAGCCCAGTGCCTACATTTTTGGTATAGGAGGAAGTCTTGAAGGGGAGGCCATAGAAAAAGTTAGGATTATAAATGTTTGCTCTGAATCCTTTGCATTATATGGATTTCCATAATAAGAAGAAGATAAAAGAATTGAGGGGGTGCTTCTGGTCCTATTATTCAGCTATTTCAACATATTGACTCTTTGTGAAATCTACTCTTTCTCAACTAGGCTTGGTCTAGGCAAGGACAAGTATGAAGACAAATTCCAAAGATCTGCTAGGCAACCGGCTTCCACTTTTTTCTGTATTATTTTTTTTAACCTGAGGATGTCCCCCTTCCTTTAAAAGGTTCCATCTACTAAAAAGGGAAAAGATGGAGGTGGGGGGATCCTTGTAACAGAAACGCACTTGGTTCCTAGTTAATGGAAACAACAAGTGATTGGTTCTGTAACCATTATAAGGTCACTAGAGGAATTAAAATTATTAATAAATCAATTTTAATTCTTCACCTTATTTTAGTAAAACCTCATCAGGTAATAAAGGCCCTGAGCATTGGAACAGAGGTTTCTGAAGACTTCAAAATAAAATCTCTGAGAGTTTAAAAATTGATATGCCCCAAATCTATCACAGAGGACTTTGTAAATTACCCAGTGTATTTTCTTTTTTCCACTTGCTACGATGTTCCCCTCCTTAAGCCACACTGCTCTCCGAACTCCTATTCAAGCATGCTATCACGGTAGACACCGGAGCAGTGAGAAATGAATTTTGTAGTATTTATGGCTAATGCCCCCCTCTCTGATTTTCCTCCTCCCTGGCTGTGGAACCTCAGGAGCACCACTTATCTTCTGCAGATCAGATTGACACTGAGTAAGCTGTATCCAGAGTCTGAGCCTGAATCTATTATGACAGATAATAAATCACTTGAAATTCTCCCTGTATTTGAAAAGGTGTCAAAAAGTCACTTTTATAGCAAGTTGATGACAGGGATTATTTTTCCCCTCAGACGGCAAGAACTTTCACGCTCACACCACTTTTAGAATGGTTACTGAACTAATGATGCGATTCCAATCAAGTGCTTGTGATGTTGCTTGCTCTCTGATTTGTGGTCATTAAGAAGGTGGAGTGCTGGATGTACTGATACTGCTACCAGGGCTGCTGCCCCAAACTCATACCCCTGTCCTTCCCTTGAACAGGAACCAATGACTCTTATCTAAGTTTCAGGAGGAAGCTACAAAGGCAAAAAATCAGGAAGTGGTTAGAACCAACTCGGCCCAAGATGATGGAAGACTTGCCTCCCAGTAGACCTTGAGCCTAATTATACACTCATTGTAATACATTAGCCTGCTAAATGACACAACCGCCAGTGCCGTGACAGTGGCCAGTTGCCATGGCAACAACCAGAAAAGCTCAGACAAGGACTGAAAAGGAGTGCTGCATCCATTCTGGGTCCAAAACACCCCTGTCCTCAGATATGTCATGACTACTCCTCCCACTCTTTCCAATTCCCTCCCTTTTACAGGACCCTCCCATGTATTTGGTGTCTCCACCTGAACTGGGTTGAGAAGATGATTTTTGAACTTCTCCATTCTTTGGCCATTGAATCAAGCGTGTGCTATTCTGGTCTCAGCATTGATTCTATTATTGGCTGTGCAAATCTGATTGAAAAAAGAACTTCCCTGGCTGAGACAAGAAGTCTCAGCCCTGGCTAGGACCCTGGTGTGAGTCCAGTTGACCATTTTGGTAACAATATTGGGAATTTTTTTTTTTTGGTATCTTTTAATGCACAGAGAAAACATTCTTATTAATCTCATAAGTACTTCATTCTTATCCTTGTCTACCCAGAATCCAGTGAGATTCATTAATGATATTTCTCTCCTAGATTCCTAGAGTGACAGCACTAGGAAAAAAAGTCATCACAGGCCTGTGATCGTCTAGTCAAATAAAGTTACATCTGTTCAGCTTCAACTGGACCTTCAGTGCTTCTATTCATCTTTCCTGCAAATACTCCAAACCTTTTTTTTTTTTTTTTAACACATTTACTTCTTCTTGGCAGAGGACCTGATATTTTACCTTAGCTGGAAAATTCCTCCTTTTTCAGAGGAAGGGAAATTTGAACCCTTCTACCCATTCTTTGATTTCTCTTGTAATTTGCACTTTTGCTCTTTGGTACCTCCTCCCAAGCCCTGTTCCCACACCACTACACACACACACATACACATAGTACCCTACACCAATCTTTGCATTCCACCTTGAAACTCATCAAGTCTTCCTTCAGTTGAAGGAGGAAAAACTTGATGAGTTTCAAAGAAAAATTTTCCCTTAACTCTTTCAGGATTGCCTTCATTTTAACAGCCCGAGTCCCACTTTCCTTCATCCTCTAATCTGACTATAGTTCCCTTCACGGTAGGAAACACATAGGTAGGTCAGCAGTAGATCCCTAGTGGCTACAAAAATGAGTTTTTCCTTAGTTCTCATTCTTTGACATCTCCCTGCACGGTGATTCTGTTGTCTTTCTCTTCTACGTTGAAAATCTCCCCACTTTGGTTTTCTGTAGTTTCCTCCTCCTCTGATCATTCATGGGGGGTCAGAGGACGGTCATGTCCCATACACATTCCATAGACAGGATGTGGTCTATCTCAGAAGAGACAGTAGCCCCAAGGGATGGTTAGTTTTCATGGGCTGGGTAATTTTGTATGCTGATGAGTGGGAGGGTTATTCTATTTTGAGGAAGGGATGGAGATTTCCAGAAATTGGGTCATCATCCAATATTGACTGGGCCTTTTATGGTCAGCCTCAGAACTGTCATGGCGCCTGTGGGTGTGTCATTTAGCATGCTAATGTATTACAATGAGCATGTAATGAGGCTCAAGGTCTACTGGAAGTTGAATCTTCCATCATCTTGGACCTAGTTTGTTTTAACCAGATTTTGTTATAGCTTTGATGACTGTGTCATTCTTATAAAGGTTGTGACCTTCCCCCTTCCTTACTGTTCAATTTCATCTACTCCTTCACTTGCTTTTCTTCCTCTTATTATCGCTTATGTGGAGGTTTCTCAAAGGCTCTGTTCTCAGCCTTTTTCTTTAATCTACTTATTTTCTCTCCCTGGGAGGATATCTAGACTTTTATAGTTTTGATAAACTATTCTTTAAAAAATATTTCCAAATTTATATCTCTTAAATTGTTCCTCCTATGTTTTAGCTTCCTGAGCAAAAAATCTGGGAGCTGTTTGTAAAACTTTAGACTTTCTTAATGTCTCTACTTAGACCAATAAACATTGAAAGGGAGCAGAATCTGCCACCGCAAAATATGCCTCTGTGCATATTCTCTTGAGCTGGCTATTTTTTTAGAAAATAGTAGACATAGAACAGCTCTGAAGATCAAGTAAAACTTACCCTTTTGTAAAGGACATTTACATTTTATAAGGGAAATCTCTGTAAAGGAGACTGCCTCTGTAACAGGAAGAGAAGGATCAACATCAAGTCAAGACTATAGCTCAAAAATACTCCTCCTTTATTCATTTTCTTCATCCTGAGTGCACTGCTTCCTCTTTAAAGCATCATAATCTCTTGTCTGGACATGTGAAACAGTCTGCTGACTGTCCTCCACACCTTCACTTTCTCGACCCTTTGTTTCTCTAACAGATACTTTGCCAGAGTATTTGTTACTGAATTGGTGAAGACCCCAGTCCCATCCAGGGAGCTTCTTTCTCCAACTGGATTTATGCCGTCAATGACAATAACAATGCTGAGACTAGAACAACGCAAGATAGTCTATGGCCAAAGAATGGAGAAGTGGGAACCTAGTTTGCAAATCAACTTCTCAATTCAATTTGGGTGCAGACACCAAATATATGGGAGGGTCGAGGTAAAAGGGAGGGAATTGGAAAGAGTGGGAGGAGTATTCATGACATATCTGAGGACAGGGGTGTGGTTTGGACCCAGAATGGATGCAGCACTCCTTTTCAGTCCTTGTATGAGCTTTTCTGGTTGTTGTCATGGCAACTGTCATGGCACTGGTGGGTGTGTCAATTAATGTGCTAGTGTATTACAATGAGTGTAAAATGAGGGTCAAGATCTACTAGAAGTCAAATCCTCTGCCATCTTGGGCCTAGTTGGTTCTAACTGGTTCTTCTTTTTCTCTTTGCAGCTTCCTTCTGAATCTTACACAAGAGTAATTGGTTTTTATTCAAGGGATGGGCAGGGATATGATTCTGGGAGAAAAGCCCTGGTAACATAGTCTTTCTGAAAACATGCCTAAACATGTCATTCTTTTGCTGTAGAGCTGTTTGCAGTGACTCTTCAAAGTGTATTGCACTAAACAAATGTAAGATCTACTTCTCTTTCAAATTATTATTAGCATATGATAAATCAATGCCTGCTTGTTTTGTCATTTCTCCAGTGGAAAAAATAAAACTTGAGAGATAAGGCTGAGTTTGCTCTGAGATCTGGAAATAGATCTGCAAATATAATTATAATCCAGATTTCATTTTGTTTTGTTTATCATACTGGTTAGTCATACTTTTTTAAAGTCAGATAGCTTCTAAATAAGTAAGTAAACAAACAAATGTCACTGACATCTGTCATGATCAATGGATACTTATCAGGTAAGAGGCAGTAATAATTCAAATCAGTTGTTGTCCATCCTGCTAGGTTTTAAAATCACCTAAGAAGTTTTTTGTTTTTTAAATGTTGATTCATAAGCTTAGCCAGACTCTCCAGAGGTGGGACTCTGACACACACACACACACACACACACACACACACACATATGTGTGTGTGTGTGTGTGTATATATACATATATATATAAATTTTTTTTAAATGATCCCCAGTTGAGTAGAATCACAGGCAGGATTGAGAACCAAGTGTCCCTTGCTGCTCAAAGTGTGATTTTCTCACCCCTAGTAACACTGTTACTCTCAGAGCCAGTTAGAAATGCAAAACCTGGGATGTGGTCTGTGACTCTGCATTTCTGAAGCAATTTCAGAAAATGGTTCAGGGAATGTTACAGAGAAATATATTTAAGGAGTACTGAATTACACAGTCAAACAGAAGTGTTTAGTGCTGTTAATATGCAAATGTGTTAAATGCCTTTCTAAGGAGTGGTACTACGGTATTCAGAATTGAACAAACCCACTTATCACAGAACACTGTTATTTTGGTTTTTTGCATTGTTGTTTTGTTTTTCATGGGATTTCCTCAGATTGCAATGTTGCCAACAATCCACTTTAGCAAATACTGTTACAGCAGTATTTCTCTCCGGAGAACTTTTGGTATTTTGGGTGGTATAATTATAACAGCTGCTATCATTAAGGGTCCCTCCTATACATTTCAGGAAGTTTTACCTCCCTCGGCCCTCTTCACTAAAATCAGCCCCACTCCCTAATTATTTTGGCAATTTAAAATATCCTGATACCTTACCAAACACCCTCAGGGAGGTGTTATTACCCCAGGTTGAGAGCTATCAGGCAGCTAGTTGATCATTAAGCAAAAAGAATAGGGGAGATTAAGTTTATCAGTTGGGAATGGTTCTTCACTGCAAATCTCTGAGTCTTGTTAACATTGGTCTTTCTTGCTGTCTTTGGCGAATCGTGTGAAACATTGATCTCTGCTAGTGCCATATCTGGATTTGTCAGGTCCTCCTTCTGAACATTTTCAGGAGTTATAGAGGTTCGAATTTCTCAGAGGGGTTTTGCCCTGTGAAAAGATCACAAAACTTGATAGGGAGCATTGCACCAACGGTATGGATGCAATTACCTAAGCCAGATCACAGTTGTGTTGCAGTCACATTAACTTTAGCCCTCCTTCCTTCATTTCCACATGTCCACCAGAGATATCTTTTCCCCTAAGTCATTCATCAGGTTATATTTTTCCTCTATTGAAAAATACTTTATTGATTTCCATTTGCTAAAGATTAAACTCTAGATCCTTAGTGTGACATTTAAAAAGGAACTATGATATGTGAAAAATTGCTTTTTTCACACACATTCATACACTTACATACACACACTATTTCTCCATTTCTCTCTGTCAATTCCAGAAACATAAACCCTTTCTGACAGAATTCTCACCATTTGCCAAACAACACATGCTTTTTATCTCTAAGTCTTTGCTATTGTTACTTGAAATGCCCTTTTAAACTTGACTGCTTAATAAAAGCACTATTTAACTTTCAAAACAGCTTACAAATATCTGCAAAAAATTCCCCAATATTTCTACCTACCAATCACTTCTTTCTGCTCATGGCTTTAGACTCACACCACTCAGGGCAGAAACCCACCTGGAATTATAATGAATGGTGGGTGTGGTAGGGGACATCTTTTTCCCTTCCCCACATTCCCATTTGCGCTCTTAGAGGAGAGCAGTCTTGTAGACCATGTGCCTGCTGGCATCATGCTGAGAAGGCAGCTTCCATCTTAGGTGAATGGCTTTACTTGTCACTGCTCAAAAGGGAAAGAGTAATTAAGCTAATTTGTGAGACGCTGGCATGTAACGAGCAACATTGTTCTATTAGCTCTAAGGATTACTTTGCCTGAATGTTAGAAAATACACTTGTCCCCTTTCCTTGCGCTGCTTGTCTCATTGATGAGAAGGAAGATCAGTGGAGGAACTCTCCTCTGTTTCCTGCCTCCATGCGGTGAGGATCCTTGGGTCAAGATCCTAAAGCTGCCTTCTAAAGGCAGTAGCCTCCATCTCTCTCTTTCTGTCTACGTGGGTGTGTGTGTGTGTGTGTGTGTGTGTGTTTTCTCTTTGTCTCCTCTTTCTCCTTGCCTGGCTGTGTGTGTCCTCTGTCTCCCTATCTTCCTCCCTCTTGTCCTTATGAATAACTGGTAAGTGCGGAAGGACTGAAGTATTTGCAGTTGGTAAAGTCAACTCCTCCAAATGTGGGTGTTCCAGGCTGCAAATATGGGTGGGTTATAAAATAATTCTATTAGACGTGTACCTAAGCTACCTTCTTCAGTCCACTTTTACTTTGAGAGATTTGTTCTTTGGGGTTTTGGGGGAATTGCTTGGCTGATTAAAAGGTTTTCACTTTGTCTCTGTTTTCTTGGTTCTTGATTCTATTGTCTTGATAGAACTTGCAGAGAACCTTCCCACCGGGTCTCCAGCATGTTGGTGTACTGGAGGGTGGTGGTCATCAGGAGTGCTGGGAAAGAAGATAGCAGTAACCCTACGGTGGTCATATTGATTCCGATTCTTTGCCAATGCAGAATAAATTAGAAAGCTTGGTTTTCAGAAGGTAACTATTGTAAAGGAAACCACGTTCCATTTAAGGAAAACCTGCTTTGAATAAGACCAAGAAAACTAAGGTATTGATTCTGAAAGACATTTGGGCTTGATGTAGGAAGGCACCAAGGGGAAGAAGGCAGATTCAGTAAAGCCTGGGGTCTAGATGTGACATTATTGCAAATTTTTAAGTTTTGAAAGATACAAGAGCATTTGAGATGCTTCGTATGCTTTTCCTCCTTAATTTCCATCTCTCCAAATACTATTTGTGTATCTTTGCTAGGGTCTTTTGTAATGACACTCTGAACTGTACTTAGTCCTAGTTGCTAGAAGCAAAATTTTGCTTCACACAATTTTTAAAGCACTGTATTGTTTTTGCATTTAACTTTTAAAGAGAAGAAGCATATGCATTTGTAGAGCTGATTATGTGATATTCTTATGAGTCCTTTTGACTTTTTGGGCTCTTTACAAAAAGTGGAACTTACAAGAGTCTGAGAGTAGGATTAATTTAACTCTGAAGATGCTCAAGGAGTTATAGTTATGCTGAGGAACCCAGACATTTTTTGAGAGAAATTCTTTGAGCTGAGACTGAGCATATTAAGATACTAAGTAGTTGAAAAGTTCTGATTTGAATTTCTTTAAAGTATAAAGAGTCATCAATTTCATTTTTTTTTTTTTTTGGACTTAAATTTTCTCACTGAGAGGAGAGAATTAATAAGGTTTAAACATGACGTTTTTATATTGCAAAACTGTGTTATTTTGAATAATCTTATGCTGCCTCACAGCATTCATTGTCCTAGATGACCTGTGAGACATACTTGACTACATGATAAGGAGAATTTAAGATGGAAAATTAAACTGGAATAAAATGTAATTAATATCCTTTCTTCACCCATTTTTAGATTCATCTGAATATAAACACTGAAGTACGCATGATTTGTCCTAGGAGAGTAGGAAGAACCAGTGGTCATAGAGATTAGGGAGCAGCATGATGAAGGTAAGTGCGGAACAAGGATGATTTGTTGCTGGACTTTTTCCCTGATGGGCTTATAAATACCTTTGGCTGACCATAGATATTGCTACTGCCTATTGGGATGAAAGAACAAAATCTGAAGGATGTCAAAGGAAAACTCCTTTTCTTCTGATATTCTCACTTAACACTGCCCCCCTTGGAAATGCTGTAAGGGAATTCTGTAAGGGAATTTCTGTCTCGTACCCCACCTTTTCTTCTTACTCATTCTCGCTCGTATCTGATTAGAATTTGTCATTCAGTAAGCTGCATTTTCCTCTACAAGCTGGCATTCTGTACCCAGACTTGCTGCTCATGTAAGACATGGTCTCTCCCTCCGACTGTATTGGTTCTTAAACACAGTGGGTACTCATAGTCTCTTGCCTTCTCAAATATACACTTTCCATGCAATAAACACACCATCAGACAAGGATGAAGCCATTTCCTGACTGTGCTATCGCCTCTTACAATTAGGCCAGCCATTCTTGAGCTCTCTGTTCTGCAGGAAGTTTGGTGCAACAGCAGAGATATCTGACAAAGTGGATAAAGCTTGTACTGCAGACCCCTGATCCCCACCACTATGCCCCAAGTTTTGGATTTCAAGGAGGGAGTGACGTAGCCCATTATAATACCAATTTAAGTCCATACACTCGAATCCAGTACTCCAGAAATCCTACAGTTGGGGTTAATTAAACATTAACTTGTCTGATAAAAAATGTATTTTTGATCTCCAATTAGACTGCCTCTGTGTCTACTGTTTGGAACGTGGGTGAGAGTAGGGCTAAAGGCAGTTGCTTGCCGTTCCCTCTGTCTGAAGTGTTTGTGATGTAGATTTCTACTGGCTTGCTCTTTTTCTTCATTCTATTCTCTGTTCAAATGTCCCTTTTTCAGAATATTTTCATCTGAAAATCCTTTCTAAATTCATTTATTTTTCTCTCTTTGGCCTTTTCTTTTGTTCTAATTTTCTAGCCTTGATTGGTAATTTTTTATCACTATGCTGTGGCATTTTCCTTAATTTTTGTTGCACACTTAACTCTATAAAAACATTATATATATAAAATTATATAATTACATAATATAATACCTGAAAAAAATTGTGACATACATATATATACATACAAATAAATACAAGCACAAACATGAACATTTAATCAATTAGGTTTGAGTTAAGAACTATGTACAAAGACCTTAAATAGATCATGCTTGGGGTTTAAATTATTAGTAATTATTGACAGCAGTGTCTCTAACTTGCAGATTGTGTGTGTGTGTGTGTGTGTATATATATATATATATATATATATATATATATATATATATATCAGATCATTAGACTATAGTTTATAGTTTGTGAAATGTTTTACAATATGTCATACCCTATTTAAGGTCTTTGTGCATAGTTCTCAAATCAAACATAATCGATAGTGTGTGTGTGTGTGCTCACATGGATTTATATGTGGGTATGCATGTGTATTATATTTTTCTTTTCAGCTATTGTATATAATGTAGTAGACTTTATTTCTTATGATTATATAATTATATAATAATTTACATAATGATTTATTATGTAAATTACATAATAATTTATTATGTAACATGTAATCTATAGTATACCTAATATAAATCAACCTTCACCATAATAGCACATTTTTCTCAGAAATAATGCTAAATATTTTAAAAGTTTATGTTATCCTCATCTATTTTCACTTTTTATTTATCATCTCACTCTGAATCTTAGGTTGGAGTCTTTTTGATTGGTTTGACTTTAATCTTTGCTTTTATGGCAGCATTACAGAATTTCAGAGCTGGAAGGGTTGCTGAACATCAAAGGACCAGAGCTGCTTATCTTTGAAGCAATCAGATATTCTCTGACTTGGCCACAGGCTCTGTCCACCCAGCCTGGGTTGTCCGACCTAATCACGGGGAAGGTTTTAACTCATCTTTCTGCCCCACTGCCCTCAGAGAACTGTTACTTTCTCTATATTTTGCATTAAGAAAACAGAAAGAAAAGAAAGAGAAATGGAATGCAGGCTCCTATGTGTTTAGCTGGGATGCCAAGGACTCATATTACCTCTACCAACTTGTTTTTGCTTTGATAAATTTTTCCTAGCAGCAGCTCAGAATTCTTGTAACAACTTGGTCTTTGGAGAAGCAACAAGAGGAAAGAGGGACCACCACGGTGGTATTAAATCTGCATGTGCGTAGAATGCATGCAGTTTTTATTTAGATTATTTAAAACAAATAATCCAAAAGGGTAAGTACACTTTCTAAAAATGACTTTTTTTTTTGGTTTTACATAAAGTTGATAAAATATCTGTTGTGTTTATAAATTAGTATTTGGTGTTGTGATTTGGGTGTTTTTGGAGATTATTTAGGAGTGGGTGTTAAAGCCCTCCACAAACTATTTTTTGGCCCCATCATTAACCAAGAAAAAAAATACACACACACACACACACACACACACACACATATACACACACTATTTTTAATGACATTTCTTGCAGTATCAACTATCAAGGCTTGAAAGCTAAGGGTAGTCAGGATTAAAATTTTTTTAAGGAAACATTTTGTTGATGGGAAAGTCATCCATTACAACAAGATTTCTTAACCTGAGATCCAAGTGCAAGTGGATGGACTTCAGCTTATCCAGGAATATCTAAAATTTAAGCAAAATTCACATGGGTATGCACTTTTCTGTAGAGATGATCTATAATTCCATAGAACTGTGCTGGATTATACTGGTTTGTAGGATATATGTAAAGCTAAATATGTGAGAAACCTCACATTTTGAAATCTTAACATGATAGAAACATTTCTTCCTCTCTTAAAATTCTAGGCTGTTATGGTGACTTTACTTTCAGAAATGGTCACAGACCCAGGATCCTTTCATCTTTTGTTCCAGCATTCTATGATATTTATTTCCAGGTGGCTCATAAATAGATCAGAATTTCAGCCAATAATGAGATGCCTTCCCTTTAAAGTCAAACCTGAAAATTGTTCCATGCTTTCAGTGAACACCCCATTAATTAAAAATTAGAGTTTAAGTCCAATTTCTGGGCTGCCATGTATCTAGTCAAAAAACAAGCATTCTGTTACCTTACAGGAGGAAGATATCAGATACGGAGAATCAATAGTCCCTGCCACAAATGTACATTGTAAAGTGCTTAGAATAATACCTGGTACATAATAAAGACTATTTAAATAATAGCTATTTTAACCATGGTTTCTTTCTTTTATTTATTTTTTACTGAAGTATAGGTCAGTTTACAGTGTGGTGTCAATTTCTGGTGTACAGCAAAATGTTGCAGCCATACATATACACACATATATTAATTTTCATATTCTTTTTCATTATAGGTTACTATAAGATGTTTAATACAGCTGACTGTGCTATACAGTATAAACTTGCTATTTATCTATTTCATATATAGTAGTTAGTATCTGCAAATCTCAAACTCCCAGTTTATCCCTACCCACTCCCTTCCTGCCCCTGTACAATGGAATACTACTCAGCCATAAAAAATAATAAAATAATGCCATTTGCAGCAACCTGGATGGACCTGAAGATTGTCATTCTAAGTGAAGTAAGCCAGAAAGAAAAAGAAAAATGCCATATGATATCACTTCTATGTGGAACCATGGTTTATTTTAAAGAAGTCTGTCTTATAAAGGCTAGAAATAAAGTGGCAGTAGCAGAGGAGTCATGATAATATAATTTATAAATTAATCACTCCACATAGCATTGCCTTGTTTACCTTGTATATAATTTTTTTGATTCTGTCTTCATAAGAAGTATCCAACAGGGAGATCCATTGCTGTTTCTCCCACACTGCTAGGTATGCAATGAAGGACTTACGAGTTGACACAATTCAGTTTGTGATCATTGAAAAGCCTTCTGTCTGGTGTGAGACTTCAGCCTTAGACACTATTTTCCCTCTACTACATTTGAGAAGATATTCTAGATTTAAACTAAAGAAACAATTGTTCTATGGTGATTATTTTATGCCACCCACATTGTTCTATTTAATGCAAGAGGCAGGGTTCTTAAGTTTTAAAAAAAATTTCTCAGACCAAAGAAATATCTCAGAGCAGAGGTTTAGGGTATTATTATATGTCAATATTTCTCAACTGTCATAGGAAATTATTATTATAAAATTATTATCATCATCATCGTTATTATCATTGATATTAATAGTTTCTACACTTGATAATTTGATAATTAGCCATCAAAGCAAGAAAATGGCACATCTTTGAAGATCTGAACTTCATAAAATCTATTTAAATCCTCGTAAGAAATTAGATCCATTATTTTAGAACACATCACATATTTAGCATCAAATAGCATTACTATTCCTTTATTTAGTATAGTTGGAATTAAGCATGATTTATTATTCCCATTACTATGAAAAACAGTGTTACAGTAAACATGACACACTAATTTGATATTTGTTAGAGATATTATCAAAAGCATTCAAGTGTTATATTGGGAATTAGAATAGGTGAGTTTTACTGCTCCTTTTAGCTCCAAAAACACATTAATTTGTTATTTTATCAGTTACAAGGCCTAGATTCTAATTCTAATTCCACTCCTAACTGTGTGATCATGGGTGAGTCATCCAAATTTCCAATTCTGTGGGGCCAAATGATCCACCTCCAAAAATCCAAGATTTATAATTTACATTTAATCATTAAGAGTATTAATTTGAAGGAAAAAATTTCAAAGGAATTTATAAAGAAAACTTCATAATTTTAGTTGCAGGTAACAGAAACACGATTTTAAATAAATTAATAAAATTGCTAGGAAAAGGATTTCTTGGAAAGCAATGTGGGTCTTTGTCTGAACACATTTCATGCCCAGATGGATCATAACGGGGAGGTCCAGGTTAGGATAATATGACGGGCTGGTCTTGGGCGTATGTCCACCTTCATGCTTGCAGTAGAGTCTTGGTCTATAACCAAAGAAGGAAGAAAGGAAGAATGGATATTAGATGCCTTGGCTGGTAGAGGACCATTTTCTTATTCACATGGAATTCTCCCTGCATACACGTCTGTGTCCAAAGCTTTCCTTTTCATAACGCTAGTTGTACTGGATAAAGTTTCAACCAAATGACCTAATTCTAACTTGATGAGTTCTGTAAAGACTCTGTCTCCAAATAAGGCACATTCTGAGGTACTAGGGGCTAGGGCTTCAACACTTGAATTTTTGAGGGGCACAATTCATCCTACAGCAACTACAATAGGTCGTCATTTAAACTTTAATTACAGATATATCCACTTTTCCCTTTACCTTGCCTATTCTAGTGTAAGTGGACTATCTCTTTTAGTGTAGCTTCCTCCTTGAGTTGCATAGTTTAAGAATCGTACACTTTATTGAGTCCCGGAGGCCAGTCTGCCTGAGAATATTCACAACAAGAAACCTAGTGATTTTGATCTAGCGGCTTTTTTCTTTTCTGCTGCCATTTCTTCTTTCACTGGCACACAATGTCGCTGCTGCAAGGACACCCCAGATAGTAAGGATGGGCTCGTTGCCCACTTCTCCAGTGGGTCCCTCACACTGGTCAGGCAGGAGTTTCTAAGGTTATAGAATGGGAAACAAAAGGTTTCTCGAAACGTATTGTTTGACAGTCCTGGCCATATGGACGGTTGTGGCTGTCAAGCTGACTGTCCTTGAACAACCCATGCCGATGTAGATCCCCTCACAGTCTGCAGTGACTCTTAGTGGGAGAATAGCCAGAAGCACTCTGCCTTTGGGTCTCCAGAATTACTGTTTCTTCATTTAGTCTTATATGCTGAGCAACTGTTCCCAGAGCACTCTCTCTGGACCAGAGTAGTTGGGGTGCCGGCGGTGAGGGGCAGCAGAAGGTTTTCAGCCTTATCCACACACACATGGGTGTGTGTTTGTGTGTGTGAGAGAGACACTCTTTTTCTCCATGAACATTCAGTCCTGGAACTGAGCCTGATTCACTTGCCTGGACAATCCAAGTGAGTAGCTCTTGGATGACCTTGATTTCCGTTCTGCCAGCATTTCTCACCTGGTTGACTTCAAGCCAGGGGACCGGAGAGATTTTAATAAAACTGAACTTTAAAAGGAGAGGGGTTGAATATACGCTCCAGCCTTTATTTTTCTCTCTGAGGCCCCTTGCCTCCATGTAGATATTTGGACCCACTTACCAGTGACGTGAAATGGATAGATGTTATCAATTAACTGCCGCAACTTACTGAAAATGGTTGAGTCCACTTTGTTTCGCTAGAGTGATTTTTGCAAGGGGCCCCCTTTCCTTTTGTGACCTGAGCTGGAGGAAAGCATTTAAGAGATTCTTCCTAGAACAACCATGGCATCAAAAAGGGGTACTCTGTCGAAATAAAAACTTTTAAGTGTTAAAAAATGGTGATTCTTGTACAAGTATGTGTCAAACACATTTCAAAAATTTAATTCTTTGAGAGAGCCAGCAGGGTGGTAAGGCTGGCTCAGAGAACATTTGTTCTTCTTCGTATCTTAGAGACACAGAGAGCAGACTGGCTGCTGCCAGAGGCGGGGGGTGTGGGCTGGGCAAAATGTGTGAAGGGGATCAAAAGGTACGCGAACTTCCAGTTGTAAAATAGCACAGGGGTACAACCCACAGCATGGCGACCGCAGTTAACAAGGTACTGCATATTTGGGCACTGCTAAGAAAATACTTCCTCAAAGTTCTCATCACAAGAAACAAATGTGCAACTATGTGTGGTGATGGATACATTATTGTGGTGATCACTTCACAATTTATACGAATATTGAATCATTATGTTGTACAGATGAAACTGATATAATGTTATATGTCAATTATTCCTCAATTTTAAAAAAAGATTCCTACAATGGATTCCTATAGAGCAATGAGAATAAACAAACTACAATTATGCACACCAACTTGGATGAATCTCACCAATTTAATGTTGAATTAAAGAAGTCAGATAAGAAAGAGCACACACTCTGACTATATATATGTATAATTTATATGTGAGTATAGAGAAATGGTGTAGATAAGTTTTGCATTATATATAATTTGCATTAT
Source organism: Camelus ferus (assembly GCF_009834535.1). Classification (NCBI taxonomy): domain Eukaryota; kingdom Metazoa; phylum Chordata; class Mammalia; order Artiodactyla; family Camelidae; genus Camelus; species Camelus ferus. The sequence goes on along the minus strand of NC_045705.1, from coordinate 10,344,170 downwards.
ATGTATGTGTATATATATGCATGTACACATTTATAATATGCATATAATGCAAAATTGCATGATTAGCAGTTTGGTAGTGGTTACCGTTCTGTGTCTAAGTCATGATTGGAGGGGTTTCTAAAATGATGGCCATGGTCTGCATCCTGATTTGAGTGCTGGTTACTTTGGACAATTTCAACTTTTGAAAATTCGTTGAGCTGACACTTACTCTTAACCCTCTCAACAACAACAAAAAAAAAAACAAAGAACATTTGTAGAACACATTTATTTATCCAGCTAGAAGAAATATGTACACGTACATTTGCAAAATAAGATATAAAACTGACTAATATCCTAAATGTCAATAATTCTCTAACCTTTGGGCTTATCTTTTCTATCAGACAATAATTATTTACTTTTTTCTAGACCCAAAATATTTTCAATTTAGAGAATTTCTAAAAGTTAAAACTATTATTTTATAGAATCTACGAACAGGGCCCTAATCAATAGTAAATAGTGAGTCAAATATACATTTTCCTGGGAAATAAAATAATGCTGGGTTTTGTGTCTAATTTAGCAAACTTATTTCTGCATTACTCTCCTTTCTGGCTATACAAGTTTTATTTCTCAAATACACTTTGAATTCCTGGATGGGTCTGTTCGACAGTGCCTGAGTATTACATTGAAAAATATGAAATTATCTTTTTGTGTTATTTCCACATTTTGAATAACCTTAGCTTAATTACTCCAAAGCTATATGCTACATAAATAATAGCCTTAAGAAGGAAATCAATCTTTAAAGTGGCAAATTCTGTCACTTAAAAATAATTTTTAAAAAGTTTACATCACCAGTCACCCAGTTATATGTTAATTACTATAACCAAACAAGCCTTAAACTTTCCCAGTATCTACCTGTATTACCACTTCTCTTTCAACAAGTTAATGAACTACAAAAAAAGAAATAAATAAATAAAAGAAAAGTCAGTTTCCTTTAAAACATTTGTTGAACGTCAAAAAATATGGCTATTCATAGTGATAGGAGATTAATCCTCACAACAACTTGGCAAGGTTGGTGTTAAGGCGCCACTAATTCACCAAAATATTTAAGTAGTCGGCCCAAGATCACTTGACCTGTAAGTAGTGGAATGGATCATAAGTCCTCAATCTTTTTCCAATGTCATCTCAGAGGTGACTTCTCAACAATTTGCAAGAGGGTTTGTTGGAAGAGTGAAATTTAATGCGGTGATTATCAAGAGTTTGGTCTAAAAGCTTTAATAGGATGAAAGCAGTTTTGTTTGAAATGGCTCAGTGGGCGTTAAAAGAGTGTTAACTGTTCTAATTCCACATAATGGAAAACCAACGTCTGCTTCTCTTCAGTCTTACACTGCATGTCAGATATGATAAATGTGGAAAAAGAAGGACAGAAGGTGTTGTCATTAGGGTCAGGGGTTACAACCATTGCGATTGGTTTGAACTGATGACCTTTAAAAACCCAGAAAGAGACGGCTGAAAGGAGGCCAGCGTGAAGATGCCGAAAAAGTCCGGAGTCCTAGGTTCTGATCATGCCCTACCACCAAAGCTGTTTGGCCTGACCAGGTTCATGGTCCTCTCTGGGCTTCGGTCCATATTGTGTAAATTAAAACAGCTGAGCTACGTGGTCTCTAAGTCCATCTTAGCTTTAATATCTCCTGAACTCGCTCAGGAATCAATAATAGAAGACAAACAATATAAACTCAATAACATCATTTTCCTGATTTCAGTGACTCCCCATTGCAGTATAGCATTATAGTTCAGAAATTGTTTAATTTTTCTGTGTCCCAAATTTCTTGCTTGGGTTGTTGTGAGGATTTAAGTGAGTTTAAGTACGTAAAAAAAAATACCTCAAGGCTCAGAAAATGGTAAACATTCAATAAATACTGGCTATTACTGTTGACTGCAGGATTAAGTTAATTTTCACCTGACTCACCTAACGCCCTTTAATCTGGATTTTGTCCACCTCACCAGCATTGTCTCTCACCATCCTCTGCCTTGTACATCACGCTGGAAAACAAGAGCTTATTTTACGGTCATTTTTGAAGGATCATTTTGCAGGGTAAAGACTTTTACATTAATAGTTTTTGTCTCAGTGCTTTAAATATTCCACTCTACTTGCTTGCCTGGTTTCTGAGGAGACGTTGAATATAATTGTCTTTTTCCTCTGGCTTTTTTTTTTCTTTAGCTTTGATTCTCTGTGACTTAAATATGATATGCCTAGGTGAGAGCTTTTGGCATTTATCCTGCTGGATGGTCTCTGAGCTCCTGGACCTGTATTTGATGGCTGACGTTAAATTGGGGAAATTCTCAGTCATTATTGCTTCAAATATTTTTTATGTGCCTTTCCATCTTTTTTCTCCTTCTGATATTCGCATTACAAGTATGTTGCATCTTTTACAGTTGTCCCACAGTTCTTGGATATTCTGTTGTTGTTGTTTTGGGTTTTTTTTCCCCAGTCTTTTTTTTTTCCCTTTGCTTTTCAGTTTCGGCAGTTTCTATTTAGATGTCCTCAAGCTCAGAGATTCTTTCCTCAGGGGTCCACTGTACTAACAAGCCCTTTAAAGACGTTCTTCAGTTTTTTGTGTTTTTTTTTAATTCTAGCATGTCTTTTTTAATCTTTCTTAGAATTTCCATTTCTCTGCTTGCATTGCCCCATCTATTCTTGCAGACTGTCTGTCCATTAGTGGTCTTAATATATGAATCATAGTGGTTTTAAATTCACAGTCTGCTCATTCGAACACGCCTGCTCTGTCAGAGTCTGGCTGTGTTGCTTGCTCTTAAACTGTGCTTTTTGCCTTTGTGTGTGTTTTGTAAATTTTTTCTTGGTACCCGGACTCCGTATATTAGGTTAAGAAACTCCTGTAAATTGAATGTTAGTAATGTGGTAGTGAGATGTCAAGGCACGGGAAGTGGTCTCCAGTCCTGTGACCGGGTCTTGTTTTAGGGATGATCTTTGCCTCTGGACTGTGCACAAGGGCTTCTCAGACCCCCCACCCTGAGGTGTGGAAGGCTGGCTGGAACTGGCTGGAGGTGGGTACTTCCCCTTTGCTCAGCTCAGTTAGGTGCTAATAAAATCTCCAGCACATTAGGCCCTGGTTAAACAGTTTCTCTATTCTATTAAATAGTATTCTCTATTCATTCTGAGGGCAGAATGTCTTAAGAAAAACAGAATGCTCTGTCTCATTTCAAAACGGTAACATTTTCCCTTCTTCTGCAGAATGCAAGGGGGGCATTTTTCGCTGATACTTACTGTGAGAACCTGGTCTAGCTCCAGAGTTAAAACTTGCCAGACTTGTAGGGACCTCCCTTCTCCATGATGGGGCACCTGGAGTTTCTGACTGTCAAGCTTGTCCATATAGAGACTCCAATGATTCATCAATTACAGTTTAGGTTTTCCTATCCCAGAGCTTGTTTCCTCAGAGGTTTCTGCTCTGGTTAGGTTGTGATTCTTTGTATCTGTCTGTCTGTCTCTTTCATTTGCAGGACAGCAGTTTTCCCTGTGAACTCGCTTTTCTTATGGCTATAAACAGAGTCATGGATTCTTCTGTTGGTTCAGCTTTTCACATGTCGTTTGGCTGAAGCGACAATTTCCAAGCTCTTTGCATGTCAGACCAGAAATTCGAAGTTGCCTTAGTGAAATTTCAGGGTTTTGTTTTGTACAGACCTGGAGCTATCCATCAGACAGCTAACAGTTGGTGTTGATAGTTCACAAAATTTGAAGGCTAAATATATCAATTTGGAAAGATGGGAATGGAAGTAATATTGAGTGAATGAGCGTTTCGAAGTAAAGGGCAGAGATATAAAGATAAGTGATGCTAGAATCGGGGAGCTTTCTCCCCCCCATTTTTGACAAGGTAATATAACATTTCTTACCGTGTTTATCCTCTCTGTTTTAAAGGTTTGATCCTGAAGTAGCTTAGAACAGAGATAGTGTAAACATGAATGTGGTATTAAATAAGATACATGTGGCAATTGCACATGTCAATTTAAGACAGCATTTACACAGAACATCAGTAACTCTCAGGTAATAATTTCATCACACCAGACTGAAAAATCTTCTTGATTTCACTGACACTTTAATTATCAAGTGACATGTCTGGTCCTAAAGTAGCAAGTCTGCATTTCACTTTTTGTGCTTTTTCTAATCTTGGTACCGTATGCAACAATTTGAAAATCTGTCCTCTGCCACTGTGGAGTGCACAGACAAGAAGTTTAATATACTTATCATTCAACATTTTGATCAATTCTTTTCCAGTGAATTCAAAACCTAGAGCAATGTTGTTTTTTGAGAAAGTTTTTTTTTCCCCCTCCCAGTGATGTTGGCTTTTAGGTGTGTTTGACTTTGTAGTGTCAGAATAATTAATTTGCTTGATTTTACCTTTCATGGTCCATTTCCTTCCTAATTGGCTACTGTTCTAATCCTCTCAGTGATTACTGTTAAATAAGGAAATGTTTACCTATTTCCTGGTAACATACAAATACACATTTATTTATTTGGTTGGTTGTTTTATATCCTGCCTTCCTACTGCCCACCCTGTCAAAAAATGTTTTTTGATATAGCTTGTGAGGTAATCTATTTAGGTACAGTGCATCTGGTCTTGGAAAAAGCACATTTTCTTTCCTGACGTTGAATATTTGATTGTGTGCTTACATCACTTACATTCAATATGATTGTTGATATGGTTTGGATTAAATCTCCCATCTTGCTATTTGTTTCAGTTGGTCCTCTTTGTATTCATCACAATTTCCTTCAATTTCTGCCTTCTTTTGGATTCGTTCAGTATTTTTGCCATCATTCTGTTTTGTCTTCTTTGTTAACGGAGTTCTATTTCTTTGTATTTTCAGATGTTCGTTTAGGGCTGATACTGTCCATCTTTAATTTTCTTGAACTGCTTCAGCTGTATAAGCAGGTACAATGATTACACCAGAGAGTTCCACTTCCCCTCTTCAGTTTCCTTTTGGATTGTTTCTTTTTCTGGGCAGCACGTTTACTAATGTTTTCCTCCACAGTGTACACTCTTCTCTTAACGTAATCTAGTACAGTTTTCATCTCAGACAATATATTTTTTTTAACCTCTAGAAATTCAGTTTTGCACATTTCTGTTCTCTGTATCCTTAACATGGTCATGGTTTTGTCTACTTTCTTGAACATATGAGATGTACTTATAACTCTTTGTTGTGCCCTTGTTTATTAATGCTAGTATCTGTGTCTTTTTCATTTTTATCAGTCAATTTTCTTCTCATTAGTGGTCATTTCTCTGCTTGTTTCTTACCTGTTGATTTTTTCTTATTAGATGGTAGACATGGTGGATTTTATCTTGTTGAGTTCTAGACATCGGATTCTCTAAATATTCCTGAGGTTTATTGTGTGGGGCAGTTAATTTTCATAGGATCAGTTTCATCCTTTGAGGCTGGCTTTGTAGCTTTGTTAAGTTGGTCTAGAGCAAGGCCACGTTTTCCATACTGTCCAGGTGATCGCCTTCTGAGCCCTCTACCTGCTGTCTCATGAAGTAGCTCATTCCCACTCCGGCTAGGGGGAGACAAGCTAGTCTGGCTGTTTGTGACCTCCACAGATTCTTCCGCCTGCTCCTTGATGGTATAGTCCCTTTCTAGGCCCCGGGGATTTCCTCCCACCCATGCACAGCTTTGTATTCAGCTGAAGATTCAGGAGGAACCCTCTGCAGAGGGCTTTTTCAGCTCTCTTTGTGGTGTTCTCCACTCTGTGCTGCTTTCTTTGCTCTAAGCACCTGCCCCCCCCCACCCCACCCCCAGATTGCAGCTTCAAGTGTGAAATGAAAGATATTAGCATTACCTTACTGGGTGGTTGTGAGCACTGAATGAGATCGACCACGCTATAGATAAGGTATAATGTCCCCGCCTATCAAGGGTTTGCCAGATGTTGCTTCCTGTCCTCTCTTCCCTCCGCTTACTCAAAATACATGAGGATAATTTGAGTATGCACTTAGCCAGAGGGGAACATTATTTTTAGAAGGAAAGACTAGAGGACAAGTCACCTGCTTCAAAGTTTTGTCTTAAAAGTGTAGCAACAAGATACATTTTTTACTATGCTTTGCTGGATTAGACTCACAGCTTCCACCCTTCTCTCAAAATTGCACATCAGCTCAACAGAATGCAAGTGGTTAATTAGTTTCCCACGCTTTAGACATCACACGCAAGTGGACTGCCTTCACTGTGAAGGTACTGAAAGGCGTCTATGACTCTGCTCACATGTGGTGTGGCCAGAGGCTAAGACGGACCCCACCCATCCTCCCTCCTGAAGGTCACGACCTTACTCGCCTGCTTCCAACAATGTATCAGGGTTGAACTTCATGTCCAATAGAATAAAGCAGAAGTAAGGAAGTGACGGCCTGTGACTCTGGAGACCATGGGTCATAAAAGATACTGAAGTGCCTCGTTTGCTCACTCTCTTTCTAATCATTCACCCTGGGGGAAAGCCAGCTGCGATTGTTTGAGAAGTTCTGTGGAGAGGTCCACGTCACCAGGAACTCCTATTAATAGACACAAGTGGATTCTCCTGCCCGAATCGAGCGTTCAGATGACTGCAGCTTCGACATTCATTTGACCACAACCTCATGAGTGCTCCTAAAGCAGAATCACCCACGTAGCCTGCTCCCAGAGTCCTGATCTTCAGAAACTGTGTTAGATACTGAATGTTTACTGTTTTAAGTCATCAAGTTTTGGAATAATTTTTTATACGGACTGGATAACTACTCCAGATTTTGGTATTTGGATGTGAGAGTGCTGTAATAAATATCTAAAAAAACGGGAGTGGCTTTGGAACCAGGCAGTGGGTGGAGGCTGGAATGATATTAGGAAGATGTTAGTGAGGAAACTGTCTGCCAGACATGGTAGACTTCGAGAAGGCTTGTGCACGAGTCTACGATTGGTTGTAGGTGAGGTAAGAGGTTTAGGGTCCAAGAAGGGCAGTGGGGTTTGACTGATAAGGTGGGCTGAGAAGAGCCAGCCAGAGCCATTGTGAGATTAGGCATTGCCTGGGGCTATTAGGTTGTTAGGGGAAACACACCCAGTAAAGAATGTCAGTCATCTGAGAGCCCAGGAATGGGGGTTGCTGGACTTGGAAGGACGTCATTTGGCCCAAAACAGAAGAGACCATGTGAGCCTTTGGAAACTGCAGGTCATCAAAGACATTGAATGTTCATTCTGTCTCTCTGTCTCTCTCTCTTTCTCTCTCCAGGGGAAACCACCTACTATGCTATGAGCCATGCTCTGGAATTGATATTTGAGTGAGATTCTCTTGCTCATGTCAAGCCTCCAGATGATTGCTGTCCTACCCGACAGCTTGACTGAAACCTCATGACAGAGCCTGAATCCAAAGCATCCAGTTAAGCTGCTCCAGGATCTCTGATCCTCAGAAACTGTGTGGGAGAAAATGTTGCTCTAAGCCGGTAAGTTTGGGAGTACTTTATTAGCCAAAGATACATAACTAATACACCTCTTATGCAAAGTAATGGTGTGTGGCATAGCTGGTCTCAGCATCACCCTGTCATTGTCTCACCAGGTGAAAAATAGAGCAAGCGATGGTGGAATCCATTATAGCCCCTGAACAACCGTAGCACCTATACATGGCTTTTGCTGCACGATTTGCACTCAGTTATTGCTTACAGGACTACAGGAACCTTAGTGGGGTGAGTGAGATGTACTGTAACTTGCTGCCCTCCTGCCAAGTCAACCCTGTTTCCATCACTGTCCTGCTGCCATCCATAGAATCACTCATAATTCCCCATCCTGTCATGTTTTTGAAATGTTTGTATCTGATTTTTCCTTTATCTAATTGTCTTCTTGTACAGCTAACAAACTCCTTCTCATCCTTGTTCAAAAATTTCCCCTTCTATAATGCTTTCAAGAAAATTGGCTCATTCCCAAGCCTACTAATGTACCTTGAATACAGTTCCTCCTGATACCGATCATAATACATTATCTCTGTACTCCCAGTGTTTTCTATAGTGTCATGCATGGAATAGATGTTATTATTAAATATGCTCTGGGTTAAGGAAAGAATGAACAGATGAGACAGCATCTCAGGATACCTGATGGATGCAAAATATACAATAAAACCTTAACAAACTGAAGTTCTAGAATAAAGAGATGTAATATGCAATTAGATCATGACAATTCTAATTATACTGTTTCTAACTGTACTGTTACCTGAAAAACACAAATATTTAACATATCACAAAGACAAACCACTTGATTTAACATAGAACAGGATTTTTATTTTTGCAAAGAAAAAGCTGCGTTTTCTACTCTGGAGATTATTGGTTGGACTAGCTGAATATAATAGTTATAAAGCTGCAGTATTCCATTTACAAGCTCAGAGATCATAAATTATGTTTCATGACTGGCATATCTAGCAAAGGCAAAAGAGAGGCCAAGCAATTGGGCTCAGCCAAATTGAATCCACACTTCATAAAATAGCAGGCAGCAGGGGCTGGGGAGAGTTCCAGCTGACTTAGCACACTTACTAAACACCTGCCACACGCTTGAGCCTAATGATGGACGTGGACTCTGTCCATTAGGTCCTTACAGCTGAATACAAGAAATAAGGCGATGTGGCAAATGACTGTTGGAATGATGGATGAGATGCCATAAGACATGTAACAAAGAAATAGAAACCGAAAAGACGGAAAGAAGAGTTTTAAAGAATGGTGGATCATGAAGGCGTGATGGAGGACATGGCATCTGAAATAGGTTCTGAAGTAAAGATACCTACCTGTATAGTCAATCGTTCATTCAATGATCATAAGAATTCATGTAGCACAGGATGAAGAGTATCACAAGGAGAGCCGGAAAGAGCAGGTCTGGAATTGTGCTTTTCCTTCTTCTAGTTATATGACCTTGAATCTATGCTGTGACCTTTCTGGGTCTCAATTTTGACATATGCAAAATTAGGATAATAATAGTTGTGTCTAGAATTGTCAGAAAGATTATGTTAGACAATCTATGAAAAAATATTATGCAACCTAGCACATATGCAGCAACAAATGCACTGACGTTATTATTACTGCTATTATAGTTGTTATTATTATTACTCTTACAGCTTCCTAGAGACCCACAAAGATGAACTTGTCCCTTTACTCCTTCATACTGCCATGAATGCCAACAGGATGCCCGAAGTTGGGGTAGCCTCCGTGGGGTCAGGCGAAAAAGCCAAGAGAGTGATGCCGTGACAGAGATGCTCACCCTGTTTTCATGGAGCCCTTGAACTACACCATCAGCATCTTACTACAAAACTGCTTATCACAAGGGAGTCATACTTCATATATAGATTTAAGTCCCTGCTTAACAAATTTTATTTACTTGCCTCCCAAAACACTCCTGGCTCATCTATTAACCATCTAACAAAGCCCCTCTCGAATGATTAAGATTTAGGAGGCACTGCACAGCACGGTGATTTTGATAGGCTAAAGTAGCCCGCTTCCTTCTAGAAGAGAATGCCACCGAGGCTCACCGGTTTCCAGATTGGAAGCAAAGCGGACTGCTGCTTCCTGGATCCAGACTGCAAGCCCCTCCCCTCCCTTTCCATTAGCTCCATGCGCATGACAGAATCTGAGTCTCCTTATTAGTAAACTGGAAATGAATAATAAACACTTTGTAAAGCTATTGTGAGAAATAAGATACAATAGTGCACGGAAATGTTCTTCCCTGGCGCCTGGCAATAGAAACCCCTCATTCATTGGCAGCTATTTATGTTATAATAGCATCATATGATCATTACCTGGCAGGTTTTCTTGAAAAATCCCCCAGTTATTTAATATCTAATGAACTAATCTCCTTATGTAAAGTATAAATTCCTCCTGGAAAGGGTCCAAATATTCTTTTTTTTTTGACTCCTTTCTCTTATCCCCAGTCCCACCTGCCAACCAGTCAGAGCCCAACTCAAAGGACAGCTTATTGAAGTCCCTTTACTTATAAAACTCTTACCATCCCTTTACGTCTTTGAGGCTGCTCCCATGATACAAATGCAAAACATCTGAGAATTTTTTGTTACATAATTCTATGTAGTTAAATTTTCTAAAAGTTAAATAGCAACTAAGCTTTTCCTTGACGTATACATTTACTTCCTTGGTGTAATGAAGAGAAGTTTGCAAACTGTGAGAGAGTTTCATCAGAATAGCTCGTTTTGATTATGTTTTAAATGATGATAATAAGGAAGCAGCCTAACTAATGGCTCTATTAGCATATTTCTTGGAAGTCATGTTAATGCTGTGTGACAGAGTTGAATCTAAATTAATGAATAACTTAGTGATAAAAAGTTTCTACCATAAATGTCATTTTATTTGCAAGTTCTTGAAATTATGGAGTAGAACAGTTTTTAAGGTCACAGGCGCTGGGATCAAGTAGACCTACCTGATTCTATCCTGATTCTAACTATTTCCCATGGGATTTTCAGAAAAAATGCACAGTATCGCTAAGACTTATTGTTCATTTGTAAAATGCTGATGATCATTATATTCACCTAATAGAATTGTTAGAATTAGATAAAACCATGTATGGAAAACCCATGTGTGGAAATAAGCAAGGCTGACATATAATAGTTGCTCAAAAAACACTGGCAAGTCATACTGTGGATATCAAGTATAATCTAGACATGGGTTTGGTTCTCCTTTCTTCCTCATACTTGGATTGGATTCACTTGAACCCCACCCTGTTGCATTCCAAATGTCTTCTCCAGTCCTTCTGAAGTTCTGAGGGAGGCTGATTCTCATAGTCATGTTTCGTTTCGGACTTCATGTCTGTTGAATATTGTTCTGCTATGAATTTCAGGTTTTCCCCCTGTTGCTGTTCAGTGTTAATTTAAGCAAAACAAACCACATCCTCCTGATTTTCTTATGTAACAAATTTAGTCCTTATTAGACCCTACTGCCAAACTCAGCCCTAAATTTCACTTCCATATAACCAGATCATTTAAAATGCATTAATGCATCCCACCAAATAAAAACCGGACTGACCCACTACTTGGTTTCTGTCTCTCACCTCCTTATCTGATATTAATTATGTCACCGCTGCCTGCCTCCCTGCCCCACTCCACACACATTAGAAAGCAGGAGGGACCATGATTAATTTGTGTTTATTTTCTCTGTCTTCTGAGTGTTTTTAGTAAAAAAAAAGAAAAATGCAATTTTGTCTAAGTTTTTAATCCCCTTACATATGGGCAGGTTGGGTGGCTATTAAGACCCCATCTAAGACTAAAAGGACAGATTTTATCTTGCAAAGACCTGTTGGCCTGTTCTTAGTTACCATTTGAGCAGCCTGGCCTGCTTTACAAAGGCAGGACGTTTGTTTAAGGAAGATAGGATTTACAGCCAAAATTCATATGTGCCCATTCTGGCCGCAGTCGCCTCATCTTTCCAAAGAGAGAACAAATATTTCATTAGTTCAATATGGTGTTTGTGATGAATAAATTAGAAAATCAATATTAACATATTTTATAAATGATAAAACATGATAAATGGGTTACATTGAATTGAAGCATGGTGGAATTGAAAAAAAAAATGGGCTTAATATCAATAGACCTGCTGAGTGACCTTGAGCGAGTCTTTTTACCACTTTCCTTTACTTCATCACTTCTTACAAATAAGGCAAATAGTAATACCTTTCTACAGATCTGCTATAAAACTCAAGAAAGAATGGTTTGAATTTTTTTTACAGTGTGGAAAGAAAGAGCTCAAAGGATTCATACTCCTCTTCCTTTCTCATATATTTGGTGCTAGGAGTCAAGGCCATTATCTTGCTTCTTGCCCAAATCCTGTTGGTTCTGGTCCTGAAAGGCACGTGGGTAAATCCGCTGGAGCTGGCAGGTGGTGGTGTCCTGGCCACAAGGAGCATAGAGGAGAGTACCGACCTTTGGTCTTGTTTAGACCAAGGGTCGAGGGATGATCATTTTAAGAACAGACTGCTTTCCTCTAATGCATTTTTAGCTTTGTTGTTCAGTGTCATTGTCAGGTTGCTGCCCGAAGAGATCAGTAGGTGAGAGGCTTCCTGCTTGGTGCTGCTGACAAAGGAGGCATCATGTCTGGTTTCCACTGAGCATAGGTAGAAATGAAATTTGTCAAAGCGCTGCTCCTGTTAGAAAGAACTGTAATAAACACACACACACACACACACACACACACACACACACACAAAACCTGCCATCTGGGTTAATTGTCTTCTGTAATACTGTGAAGTCTTGCAATAAAGAACAATGGGCGTCTATAAGGTACCAGGTACCATGCTAGTTGCTGAGGTTACAGAGAAGATCCCCAAACGGTAGTCTTGTTCCTGCCTTCATGTTATTCTAAAGAAACAGAGGCTTTGAGACTCCAGTTTTAATTCTGAATATGCTCAATTTAAGCCGGGGACTCAAGATGAATAAATGTTTACCACAGAGAAGGAAAATGTTTGAGTCTTGGAATCTCTCAGCACACTTAGAGGTCACTGTGTTCTAAATGGGGGAAACTTAGCGGGGGTGGAGTAAACAGGGGTCACAGTAGGGGTAGGCATTTGTGTCACAGGATCCACGTGACCTAGCAAGAAATTGAATGTTAGTAGAAAGATTGCTTATTAGAAAAGAGCTCTTGAATTCTCTCTTTGATACTCTAGGCTTCATTTTCTTCCAAGGCATGTGCAATTCCGTACTAGTCTAAGTCAATAAATGGTATCACTGAGGCCAGTGCTTTCCCCAGGGAACCCACCTCTTGACTTTGACTACCCTGAGGCTGTGTTTGAACAGCGCTCTGTGGGGGGAAGACCTATGCCAGCCGCAACTTTTACTCTGCAACCCTCTGCTACCCTCTTCTGGTAGGAGTCTGTCACTGCAAGTAGCCCTTCAAATCCAGGTGAGTCTATTATCTCCGGGTGTGGCTGGTGATGGCCAAATTAGGAAAAATGACATGGGGCAGACCACATAGCCAGACGCAGCTCTGGGCTTTAGGAAACTAAGTCTCATTCTAGAACTTGACATCTGAAAGCTATGGTAAGAGACTTCAGGTGGTGGGCCCAGGCAAACAGTCCATATCAGGTGATGACCCATTAAATTAGTGGCATGCGCCCCCAAAGAGGGTAAGCATGATGTTAGTAAGAAAGACTGCTTTTCATTAGGCCACATGAGGAAGCCAAGGCAGCAGGCAGATCAGCACCTTCTTGTGACACCTTTCCTGATCATCCTATTTAAAATGATCATCTTCCCACTTCATTTTCCTTCCTTGTTTCATCCCCCCCCATAACATTTAGTCATCTAACAGGCTATATTTAATTGTTTAATTTTGTTAACTGTCTGTGTATGCTATTAGAGGAGAAGAAAAGCATGGATTTTTGTCTTTTTTGTCTTTTTTTTCTGTTGTTACTGCTGTATCACCAACACTTAGATTAGGGCCAGACACCTATTAGCTTTTCCATAAACACTTTCAGAATAAAGAAATACCAGTAAGAATCAGACTCAGGCCACTGGGCTGTAGGTTGGGGCCAGGATCTGCTATTACAAATACAGGGAAGGCCTCCATTTCTGCTGCTTAGAAGTGAGAACCAGGCACAGGACAGTAGCTATGAGTTGAATGATTAAAACTGGGCCCAAGGTTAGTCGCACCTTTGGTACGTGTGATTGGTGGGTTTGGCTACAGTTCTCAACATTTATAAGAATTACCTAAGAAGCTTGTTTAAATGCAGATTCCCGAATTCCTGCCCCCAGAAATTATAATTCAGTTGGTATGGATTGTGGTTCAAATGTCTGGATTTTTAACAAGCACCCCCAAGATACTGTAATACAGGAAATCCACTGATGACAGGTTGAGGGGAAAAATCGTAACAATGAATCCTTCACAATTCAAGATTAACATCATTCTCAGAGACTGAGGAAGATCACTGAGGTGGGGAGTTTGCCTGGGGAAGAGAAGGGTTGCAGAGGCTGGCAATGAGTGGAGGCTGAGGGCATCCACGCATCCCTGTGAGCTCGATTTCAGCACCTGTTAAAAGATACTTTCTGCAGTCTTGTTCTCAAGGGTTACATTTTAATACAGAACAGGTGATTCTGATGCTAGAAGCCCAAAGGTCATACTTTGAGAAATGCTGTCATAAAGGGAAAGGAATATATTTTTAAAATATCTATTATATACAGGTGCCAGGCACTGTGCCAAAAGAGCTCTACACAGAGGTAAATATTATGACCGTTACTTTACAGGTGAGAAAAATGAGAACCACGTGCCATGTAAGACCCTGAGGTCACCCTGATAAGAAAGAGGTGAGCTTTGACTCAGATGCAAGAATTCCTGGACTCACTGTCTGTAGCCCTTCTGCTGCCCTTAGGTTTCTCTAGTACCCGCAGTGATCGTCTTGCACTTACATAATTTGGACAACTGTATATAGTTGTGTAAACTCTGCTACAATCAAGATGTAGAATCTTACCATTACCCCAGAATGTCCCCTGGTGCCATTTTGCAACAATTCCCTTTCCTGCATCACTAGCTCTTGCCAAAAGATGCTCTGATTCTGTCTTTATAGTTTTGCCTATTCCAGAATTGATATACATAGAATCACGTTTTATGCAGTCTTTCGCATCTTGATTACTGTAGCTTTACAGTAAACACTGAAACCAGGTACTGAGTCTGAGTCCTCTAACTTTGTTCTTTTATTATAAGTGTTTGCCTATTCCAATTCTTTTACGTTTTCCAAATAAATTTTAGCTTAAGCCTGTAAATTTCTACCAAAAAAAAAAAAAAGGAAAGCTTACTGAAAGATTGATGTAGCTTAAATTCAATCTATTGATCAGTTTGAGGGGAATTTGGTTCTTCTAATTGTTGAACACAATTTATCAGTTCATCAACTTAAATCTTCATCAATTTTTTTTCAATTTTCAGCATATATATTTTG